>NW_016895010.1:0-430 GCF_001698545.2 Rhinopithecus bieti | reverse complement strand
AGAAAACCAAATATTTGATTTGCTGCTTCACAAAATACAAGTACTAAGAGTTTGTATCAAAATCTTAACATGACATAAAATGAAAGCCAGAGAATTAATCCATCAGGAGTCTGGATAAGCGTTTTTTTTTTTTTGGCACGTGAGATTTTATTCATAGATTTTAAAACACTCTGTATACATCTCATCGTACATTTTCGTGCTTGAGGATTTCCTTTGACGTTCTCGTCGGCTGTTTGAGCAAGATAAGATCCCATTTGGGGCTGTCGTGGATGAACCGCTTCGCTGAGGATTTGCAAAATGGGGTGTCTGAGGTCGCTTTGCTGAGGATTTGCAGAACGGGCGGTCTGAGGTCGTTTTGCTGAGGATTTGCAGAACGGGGTGTCTGAGATCTACCTCCGTGGAAGCAGGTGCACCTGCGGACCTCGCTGAC
>NW_016895009.1:0-424 GCF_001698545.2 Rhinopithecus bieti | reverse complement strand
CGATGAGACGTGAACGAATGGCATCAGCTCGGGGCAGCTGCATCTGCCCTTCTTGGTGGTAAGTGGCCATGTCTGCTAAGAAAATGTTAAGCATCAAGTGTCATTTCATTCTTGGAGTTGCACCAAAGATTACAGGTTTTCTGTCCCCTCCTCCCCACTCTCTTTGCCCTTAAGATTCCTTAATGTACCCACATTTAGGAACCAGGAGCAGCTGGGAAGAACAAACACTGTACTAAGACTCGGGGTTTTTTGAAACAAAAGGGGCTAAGAGTGGTAAAGACATTGCGCAGTCGACCAAGTGGCCAGGCATCTTCACTTTGTGACGGCATTTCTAATTAAAACAAAACAAAACAAAACAAACAAAACCCCTCAATAAAAAAGCAGCAGCCACAAGGGTAGGGGACTGGGGCAGGACAAAGAAGAA
>NW_016895008.1:0-283 GCF_001698545.2 Rhinopithecus bieti | reverse complement strand
GCATTTAGTGGGGTGGTGCGCCCTCCCCGTGGTGTTTGATTTTTTTTTTTTTTTTTTTTTTTTTTGAGATAGGGTCTCACCCTGTCACCCAGGCTGGAGTACAGTGGCACAATCTCTGCTCACCACAGCCTCAATCTCTTGGGTTCAGAAGATCATCCCACCTCAGCCTCCCCAGCAGCTCACACCACCATGCCCCAGTAATTTTGTTTTTTGTAGAGACGGGGTCTCATCACATTGCCCAGGCTGGTCTCAAACTCCTGGGCTCAAGCAATCCTCCTGCCCC
>NW_016895007.1:0-690 GCF_001698545.2 Rhinopithecus bieti | reverse complement strand
TTTTAAAAAAATTGTAATAGCCAAAATCTTTACTTATTGATAGAGGAAAGACTTAGCTTTCCAAACAATCTGTCTCTTGTCTTTTTTCTGTAGTTTATTCAAAAGACAAACCAAAATCTTTCATTTTTTAAATATAACATGACAATCTTGTTCAAGAGTGAAAGCCTATATTTCACTTTGTATACTAATGATGCCAAACTCAGTTCTTAAAAAAACCTTATATACAAACATATGAAATCTTAATTAGTTTGACTATAAGGTAAGATTCTCAGAAATCTTTTACAACCCTTTAAAATTTTGTTAAAGAGCAAATCTGTGCTATAAGAAAACCTGTTGTGCTTTTATTCCAATGTTCGATTTATAGAAAACTGAATAATATCTATTTAACTTTAGCCAGTATGTTCACACATAGAATTTTTTTATGAGATTAATTTTTTAAAACCTTCCACAACTTGCTTGTAAGATGTAAGGTATTATGATTCTCCTTTCCTGCTTGGGCCCTGTACACAAGGTGGATTGTGACATATTAGTGTCATGATACTGTGCCCTGCACACAGGTAATGTAACTTTTCTGCCTGAACCCTGCCCACAGGAGGCATTGTGATGTACTGTTAGGCCCAGTTCCCAGGTTATGTGACTTTACTGCCATGGCCCTGCCCAGAGAGTGGATATTGACATCTTTTGGTCCAG
>NW_016895006.1:0-1333 GCF_001698545.2 Rhinopithecus bieti | reverse complement strand
TGGAGGAAAATTCACCAAGAAAATGGAAAGCAAAAAAAATGCAGGGTTGCATTCCTAGTCTCTAATAAAACAGACTTTAAACCAACAAATATAAAAAAAGACAAAGAAGGGAATTACATAATGGTAAAGGGATCAATGAAACAAGAAGAGCTAACTATCATAAATATATATGCACCCAATACAGGAGCACCAAGATTCATAAAGCAAGTTCACAGAGACCTACAAAGAGACTTAGACTCCCACACAATAATAGTGGGAGAATTTAACACCCCACTGTCAATATCAGACAGATCAATGAGAGAAAATCAACAAGAATATTCAGGACTTGAACTCAGCTCTGGACCAAGGGGATCTAATAGACATCTACATAATTATCCACCCCAAATAAACAGAATATACATTCTTCTTAGCACCACATCACACTTATTCTAAAATTGAGCACATAATTGGAAGTAAAGCACTCCTCAGCAAATGCAAAAGAAGGGAAATCATAACAAACAGTCTCTCAGACCACAGTGCAATCAAATAAGAATTCAGGATTAAGAAACTCACTCAAAACTGCTCAACTATGGAAACTGAACAACCTACTCCTGAATGACTACGGGCTACATAACGAAATGAAGGCAGAAATAAAATGTTCTTTGAAACCAATGGGAAGAAAGACACACAAACCAGAATCTCTGGGACACAGCTAAAGCAGTGTTTGGAAGGAAATTTATACCACTAAATGTCCACAGGAGAAAGCAGGAAAGATCTAAAATTGACAAGCTAACATCGCAATTAAAAGAAGTAGAGAAGCAAGAGCAAACAAATTCAAAAGCTAACAGAAGACAAGAAATAACTAAGATCAGAGCAGAACTGAAGGAGATAGAGACATGAAAACCCTTAAAAAAAATCAACAAATCCAGGGGCTGATTTTTTGATAAGATTTGCAAAACAGATAGACCACTAGCCAGACTAATAAAGAAGAAAGGAGAGAATAATCAAATAGACACAATAAAAAATGATAAACGGGATATCACCACTGATTTCACAGAAATACAAACTATCATCAGAAAATACTATAAACAACTCTACACAAATAAACTAGAAAACCTAGAAGAAATGGATAAATTCCTGGGCACATATATCCTCCCAAGACTTAACCAGGAAGAAGTTGAATCCCTGAATAGAACAATAACAAATTCTGAAATTGAGGTAGTAATTTATAGCCTACCAACGAAAAAAAGCCCAGGACCAGATGGATTCACAGCCGAATTCTATCAGAGGTACAAATGGAAACTGATACCATCCCTTCTGAAACTATTCCAAAAAATAGAAAAGAGGGACTCCT
>NW_016895005.1:0-367 GCF_001698545.2 Rhinopithecus bieti | reverse complement strand
TACTTCTCAGGGGAACCCGCCAAGTGCTGTCAAATCAGAACATGTCCTCCGCAAGGTAAAGATCCCATGAAGGCAAGCCCAGGGTTGTGATAGGGTCCCAGGAACCAGGGCAGTATGAAAGCTCTGAGGAAGGTTGGGAGCATGGTGAGGCCAACTATTTCACAGTCTGGTCCCTGTCACTCCCAGTTCCTCCCCAGGATTGGTAGGATGCCCCTCACTTCTACCCATGAAGGTACTCCTCTCCTTAAATTCTGCTCCTCACACGTCCCTCTTTTTTTTTTTTTTTGAGACG
Organism: Rhinopithecus bieti; assembly: GCF_001698545.2. Lineage (NCBI taxonomy): Eukaryota > Metazoa > Chordata > Mammalia > Primates > Cercopithecidae > Rhinopithecus > Rhinopithecus bieti. The sequence continues at coordinate 75 of NW_016895005.1, read as the reverse complement.
GAGTCTTGTTCTGTTATCCAGGCTGGAGTGGAGTGGTGCGATCTTGGCTCACTGCAACCTCTGCCTCCTGGGTTC
>NW_016895004.1:0-1269 GCF_001698545.2 Rhinopithecus bieti | reverse complement strand
GTTTGTTGGCTGCATAAATGTCTTGTTTTGAGAAGTGTCTGTTCGTATCCTTCATCCACATTTTGATGGTGGTGTTTTTTTCTTATAAATTTGTTTAAGTTCTTTGTAGATTCCAGATATTAGGCCTTTCTCAGATAGACAGATTGCAAAACTTTTCTCCCATTTTTTAGGTTGCCTGTTCACTCTGATGATAGTTTATTTTGGTGTGCAGAAGCTCTTTATTTTAACTAGATCCCATTTGTCTATTTTGGTTTTGTTGTCATTGCTTTTGGTGATTTAGTCATGAAGTCTTTGCCCATGCCTATGTCCTGAATGGTATTGCCTAGGTTTTCTTTTAGGGTTTTATGATTTTAGGTCTTATGTTTAAGTCTTTAATCCATCTTGAGTTAAATTTTGTATAAGGAAGGGATCCAGTTTCAGCTTTCTGCATATGACTAGCCAGTTTTCCCAACACCATTTATTAAATAGGGAATCCTTTCCCCGCTGCTTGATTTTGTCATGTTTGTCAAAGGTCAGATGGTTGTAGATGTGTGGTGTTATTTCTGAGGCCTCTATTCTGATCCATTGGTTTACTTATCTGTTTTGGTACCAGTACTGTGCTGTTTTGATTACCAAACCCTGGTAATATAGTTTGAAGTCAGGTAGCATGATGCCTCCAGCTTTGCTTAGGATTGTCTTGGCAATACGGGCTCTTTTTTGACTACATATAAAATTTAAAGTAACTTTTCAAATTCTCTAAAGAAAGTCAATGGTAGCTTGATGAGGATAGCATTGAATCTATAAATTACTTTGAGCAGTATGGCCATTTTGGTGATATTGATTCTTCCTATCCATGAGCATGGAATGTTCTTCCATTTGTTTGTGTCCTCTCTTATTTCCTTGAGAAGTGGTTTGTAGTTCTCCTTGAAGAGGTCCTTTACATCCCTCGTAAGTTGTATTCCTAGGTATTTTATTCTCATTGTAGCAATTGTGAATGGGAGTTCATTCATCATTTGGCTCTCTGTCTGTTATTGGTGTATAGGAATGCCTAAGATTTTGCACATTGATTTTGTATCCTGAGGCTTTGCTGAAGTTGTTTATCAGGTTAAGGAAATTTGAAGATGAGACAATGGGGTTTCTCAAATATACAATCATGTCATCTGCAAACAGAAAGAATTTGACTTCCTCTTTTCTTACTTGAATAGCCTTTATTTCTTTCTCTTGCCTAATTGCCCTGGCCAGAACTTTCAATACTATGTTGAATAGGAGTGGTGGGAGAGGGCATCCTTA
>NW_016895003.1:0-265 GCF_001698545.2 Rhinopithecus bieti | reverse complement strand
GAGACGGAGTCTTGCTCTGTTGCCCGGGCTAGAGTGCAGTGGCCGGATCTCAGCTCACTGCAAGCTCCGCCTCCCGGGTTTATGCCATTCTCCTGCCTCAGCCTCCGGAGTAGCTGGGACTACAGGCACCCGCCACCTCGCCCGGCTAGTTTTTTTGTATTTTTAGTAGAGACGGGGTTCCACCGTGTTAGCCAGGATGGTCTCGATCTCCTGACCTCGTGATCCACCCGTCTCGGCCTCCCAAAGTGCTGGGATTACAGGCTTG
>NW_016895002.1:0-365 GCF_001698545.2 Rhinopithecus bieti | reverse complement strand
GCGGGGAAAGTCCTCTAAAAGGCTTTAAAATTGCTGGGTTTTAAGTTTTGTTTGTTTTGTTTTAGGAAGATTAGTATGGTAACGTGACTACCCAACCAGTTCTTCCTGCCCCACTGCACAAATAAAGACCACAGCATTGTGGTAAAGAGTTTAATTGACGTGAGGCTGGCCATGCCATACAGGAGACCAAGTTACTACTCAAATCAATCTTCTGGAAGGCTTGTAGGTCAGGGGTTTTCAAAGGCAGTTTGGGGAAGGGGTGGGTGTGGCTAAAATGGGTGCTTGCTGCTGATTGGCTGGGGCAGAGATGAACTCATGACCTGCTTCTGGGTGGGGCCACAGAAGCAAGAGCAAGGTTGGTGGGG
>NW_016895001.1:0-282 GCF_001698545.2 Rhinopithecus bieti | reverse complement strand
CTTTTTTTTTTTTTTTTTGAGACGGAGTCTTGCTCTGTTGCCCGGGCTAGAGTGCAGTGGCCGGATCTCAGCTCACTGCAAGCTCCGCCTCCCGGGTTTATGCCATTCTCCTGCCTCAGCCTCCGGAGTAGCTGGGACTACAGGCACCCGCCACCTCGCCCGGCTAGTTTTTTTGTATTTTTAGTAGAGACGGGGTTCCACCGTGTTAGCCAGGATGGTCTCGATCTCCTGACCTCGTGATCCACCCGTCTCGGCCTCCCAAAGTGCTGGATTACAGGCTTT
>NW_016895000.1:0-368 GCF_001698545.2 Rhinopithecus bieti | reverse complement strand
GTAAAGAAAAGAAAAAAAAGAAAGAAAGAAATGGAAAATCTGTTTCTTTGCTGATGCCTAACAAGGTCTGCTATTGCTGGTGATGGAAAAGGAAAGGGGATGATGATTAGGCACTGCCTTGTACATAATATCAGAAGTTGTGAAGGTAAGTGAAAACCAAGATGGTTTATTTTAAACTTGCAAACTGTAGTTAACGTATTTAGGTATCCTTCTATGTATTTTACCAGCTTGTTATATAATTATTTATGTAGTCACCTATTTGTTTGCTCCACTAGATTGCTAGCTTCTTCAGGGCAAGGATATGTGTGTGTATATATATACATATACAAATATATATATATATACACATACATATACAAATATATATA
>NW_016894999.1:0-826 GCF_001698545.2 Rhinopithecus bieti | reverse complement strand
ATATTTACAGCATTAGGAAAGGTTTTGAAAGTTGCTTATATATATTTTAAATCAGAGGTTAAAAAATAATTTCTATATTCTTGATTTTGTTGAACGTCTTCATTAAAATATAGTGTATATGAAAATTTTCTTACCACTAACAATATTTTATATGTAGGAATACATATATGTACACACTGTATACATATATATTTCTCTGTGTATATACACATATATATCTATCTGTATATAATGTATAAACATATTTTGAAAGGAACTGAGTTTACTGATATATTTAACATAAACATGCAATGTGCTAATACGTGCAATTAAAGGCACAATGTGTTAATAAATCAGAACCTTGCCTGAAAAAAATTAGTCATATTATATTTTATAGTCCTACTGTATGAAAACCATCAAAATAGCATTATAAACAATGACAAAATGTTCTTTTTTGTTTATAAATAAAATCTATGGTTCAAGGACTTCTATAAATCATTAAGACAGACAATTTAACTTCATTTATGTTGCAATTTATGAGCTGTAATAGGATGTACCAAGAGAATAAATACAATTACAGCCCACTAAAGACACATTTCTTTCATCTTCCAACATTAAATGATTCCAATATCACATCAAGACAATGACATTATTAAAACAATTTTGCAGTATCTCTTAGAAAAGCATAATTAACATACGTTGGAAATAGATACAAAACTTCTATATTTTCATGAGGTACCTTAAATATATTCTTAAGAAATCTTAAAGACAAACAATAAGTATATTTTAGTTAAATGTTTGTATTATTCATTAAAATATTACTTTGAAATTGTCTCTTCAATTTTAT
>NW_016894998.1:0-825 GCF_001698545.2 Rhinopithecus bieti | reverse complement strand
CGTGCACATAATATATAATGTTGACATTAAATGCATATAGATGTACATTCACTACTCATCAAAACTGTTCATACGAATCTTATGAAAAATCACGGAAAATAATATATTCTGAAAATAATAAATTCTATATTCTTGCTTAGAGTTTTGGTGCCTGTGGGGCCTCTTGTTTTAGGTTTTAATTTGTCTTTCTTTATACCCAGAGAAGGTTTCTCCTGATTATTTATTTGTTGTGTTATTTTTTAAAAAAATAACTGTAGTACAAATAAGTAAGGATTCTAGTTCAAGGTTTAATGAATAAAGTCCATGATGACTGACACACAGTAGTCAGTAGATGATCAGTGAATGGTTTTGACTTGATAATCATATCTAGACAGAATTATAGTTCTGACTCTTGGCACTTTCTTTTAGTGTTACATTTTTTTTCTTCCTCACAGTTTGAAGAAAGTAAAGTTTTCTTAAGCATAACCAGATAGGCATTTTACCCAGTGGACTATAATTCTATTGTCTCACTGTTTCTTACTGCAATGTTTCTAAATTTTCTGGCTACTCTCTTCCCTTATGTCATGCTCAATTTCATTGCATTCATTTATTTTGGATTAGAAGACAATAACATAATACAACATGACTGATTCAAGTGAACATGATTCTTTATGATATTTCACATCAGCCTAGGAAAATCTGATCAGATGTGGTTAGAAAAAATGATTTTCAAATGTCACTTTTCTCTGATCTCATACTTTTAATATGTATAAGACTGTAGTAAAACACTTCAAGGTTTACATAGAAACAGATGCATTGCAAAGTTTCTTATATTAGATTTTGTTT
>NW_016894997.1:0-368 GCF_001698545.2 Rhinopithecus bieti | reverse complement strand
GAAGGAAGGAAGGAAGGAAGGAAGGAAGGAAGGAAGGAAGGAAGGAAAGAAAGAGAGAGAGAGAGAAAGAAAGGGGGGAGAGAAGGAGGGAAGGAAGGAAGGAGGGAAGGAAGGAAGGAAGGAAAGAAAGAGAGAGAGAGAGAAAGAAAGGGGGGAGAGAAGGAAGGAAGGAAGGAAGGGGAAGGGAAGGGAAGGAAGGAAAGAAGGAAGGGAAAGAAAGAAAAAAGAAACCGTTGGAACTGCTCCCTGGGCGATCAAAGGTTGTTGCAGACTTTCTAGAATCTCAGAGACCTCAGGAGCAAAATTACAACACACTTTTCCTTTCTACTGTTCATGCCCTAAGCACACCCATGATCTGGTTTATCAAC
>NW_016894996.1:0-366 GCF_001698545.2 Rhinopithecus bieti | reverse complement strand
TCTCTTCTCATACAGCGTCTGGGAAACCCTTTTGGGGAAACAGGTACCAAGTGATATTCGGGAGCATGTTGATGCCGATGATGAAAAGGGAAATAGCCTCAGACAAAACCTGGAAAGAAGCATTCTAGGAAACTACTCTGTGATATGTGTAATCATCTCACAGAGATAAAGGTTTCCTTACATTACACAGCTTGAAAACTGTCATGGATGGATCCACGAAGGGAATTTTGGGAGCACACTCAGGACTGTGGTGAAAAGCAAATATCTTCAGATAAAACTGGAAATAAGCTTTCTGTGAATTTGCTTTTTTCTTTGTTTATGCTTCTCACATAGGTGAAGCTTTCTTTAAATTACGCAGCTTGGAAA
>NW_016894995.1:0-368 GCF_001698545.2 Rhinopithecus bieti | reverse complement strand
CCCTGATCCCCATCTCAGACCAGGCCCTGATCCTCATCTCAGACCAGGCAGGCCCTGATTCCCATCCACGGGCCAGACCCTGATCCCCATCTCAGACCAGTCCCTGATCCCCGACACAGACCAGGCCCTGATTCCTGCCTCAGACCAGGCCCTGATCCCTGACACAGACTGGGCCCTGATTCCCATCTCAGACCAGGCCCTGATTCCCGTCTCAAATCAGGCCCTGATCCCCATTACAGATGAGGTCCTGATTCCTGCCTCAGACCACGCCCTGATCCCCATCTCAGACCAGGCCCTGATTCCTGCCTCAAATCACGCCATGATCCCTGACACAGACCAGGCCCTGAATCCCGCCTCAGACCGGACCC
>NW_016894994.1:0-283 GCF_001698545.2 Rhinopithecus bieti | reverse complement strand
AAATCAGAGGATGTAAAGGAACAGGTATGTAGGATTAGCAAGTCTAGAGATCTAAAGTACCACATGAGGACTATAGGTAATAAAATTGTACTGTATTTAGGATTCAAGCTAAATGAGTAGATTTTAGCTGTTCTGGCCACAAAACACAAAAAAAGGTAACTGTAAAGTAAGTATGTTAACTTATATCACTGTAGTAGCCCTTTTACTATCCATATGTATTCCATAACATCATGATGTATATATTTAAATATATAGTAAATAGATCGTATATCATATTTATATA
>NW_016894993.1:0-284 GCF_001698545.2 Rhinopithecus bieti | reverse complement strand
GTATATATATGAATACATGTATTTGGTTGTTTGATTGACTTGAGGTCTAGAACCAACAAAGGAAATAGATTTTGGGTTTCTAAAAGGCTCTATTCTTTGTCCCTAAAGGTGTGCCACAGGAATGTCAAAAGACAGTTTAAAAGGAGAAATGCAGGATTCTGTGTTCCTCCTGGTTATTGCATATAAATCGTTTCCTTGCTTGAAAGATCATGTTCCGTGGGGACCAGCAAGTAACTGTCTTAATATTGTTGGTCCCTGTGCCATAGAGTGAATTGAGATCTTCA
>NW_016894992.1:0-365 GCF_001698545.2 Rhinopithecus bieti | reverse complement strand
ATCATCTGACGTTGAGAGTTCGAGCCCAGCCTGGCCAACGTGGTGAAACCCTGTCTCTACTAAAAATTCAAAAATTAACCAGGTGTGATGGTGCACACCTGTAATCCCAGCTACTTGGGAGGCTGAGGCATGATAATCGCTTGAACCTGGCAGGTGGAGGTTGAAGTAAGCCAAGTTTGCACCACTGCATTCCAGCCTGAGCACCAGAGTGAGACTCTGTCTTGAAAAAAAAAAAAAAAAAAAAAAAAAAAAAACAAAAGGGCGGGGAGGGAACCCCACCCCTTTATTTTCGCCCTTTGGGGGGGGCTAGGTGGGAAGATTGCTTGAGCTCAGAAGTTCAAGACCAGCCTGGAAAACACAGTGAT
>NW_016894991.1:0-1267 GCF_001698545.2 Rhinopithecus bieti | reverse complement strand
AAGCTATGCTGTTCTCAGTGCATTCCAGCAGGAGACATCTGTTGTCAACCTGTCCCATTGCTGGTGATGTTAACCTTGATTACCTAGCCAAGCTGATATCTGCCAAGTATCTCACTGTAAAGACATTTCTCAATTTGTAATTGAATAGTATTTTGTGAGGAGATAGTCAAAGACCATGCTAATATCTTGTTCTTCGTCAAATCTTTACCCACCAGCCATGGTGTTCATTGATGAGCCCTACCTGAATCAGCTGCCACTGTGACACTTGCCATATGGTGATTTTTTTTTTTTTTTTTTTTTTGAGACAGAGTCTCACTCTTTTGCCCAGGCTGGAGTGCAGTGGCACGATCTTAGCTGCAACCCCTACCTGCCAGGTTCAAGCACTTCTTGTGCCTCAGCCTTCCAAGTAGCTGGGATTACAGGTGTGTACCACCAAGCCTGGCTAATTTTTTGTATTTTATTTATTTATTTTATTATTTATTTATTTATTTTGAGACGGAGTCTCGCTCTGTCACCAGGCTGGAGTGCAGTGGCACGATCTCGGCTCACTGCAACCTCCGCCTCCTGGGTTCAAGCGATTCTCCTGCCTCAGTCCCCTGAGTAGCTGGGACTACAGGCATGCGCCACCACACTCAGCTAATTTTTTGTATTTTAGGAGAAACGGGGTTTCACCATGTTGGCCAGGATGGTCTCGATCTCTCGACCTTGTGATCCGCCTGCCTCGGCCTCCCAAAGTGCTGCGATTACAGACGTGAGCCACTGCATTCAGCCAATTTCTTATATTTTAGTAGAGACAGGGATTCGCCATATTGCCCAGGCTAGTCTTGAACTCCTGAGCTCAGGCAATCTGCCTACCTCAGCCTCCCAAAATGCTAGAATTACAGGTGTGAACCACCGTGCCCTGACCATATGCTGATTTTAAAGTCCATCATTTCTTCTATATTATTAGATGATACTCTTCTGTGAAGAAAACTTCCCTGGCAGGGCATGGTGGCTCATGCCTATAATCCCAGCACTTTGGGAGGCCGAGGCAGGCAGATCACCTGAGGTTAGGAGTTGGAGACCAGCCTGATCAACATGAAGAAACCCTGTCTCTACTAAAATACAAAATTAGACGGGCGTGGTGGTATGCACTTGTAATCCCAGCTACTCGAGAGGCTGAGGCAGGAGAATCACTTGAACTGGGGAGGCAGAGGTTCCGGTGAGCCAAGATTGCACCATTGCACTCTAGCCTGGGCAACAAGAGTGAAACTCCGTCTCAAAAAAA
>NW_016894990.1:0-282 GCF_001698545.2 Rhinopithecus bieti | reverse complement strand
GAAAAGAAAAGTAGTCTGAACTGGTTAACTGCTGTTTAGAATAATTTCTGACTTTGCTAAAAGTTAAACACTACTTGTATATTTGACTCCTAAATAACATGTCAGCTTTCTAAAATACTGCTGTGTACTTTCAAAATATTTTGACCAGATACAGTGGCTCACACCTGTAATCCCAGCACTTTGGGAGGCCAAGGTGGGAGGATCACTTGAGCCCAGAAGTTTCAGACCAGACTGGGCAAGAAAGCAAGACTCTGTCTCTACAAAAGAATAAAAAATTGGCTG
>NW_016894989.1:0-730 GCF_001698545.2 Rhinopithecus bieti | reverse complement strand
TGATGAGACGTGAACGAAAGGCATCAGCTCGGGGCAGCTGCATCTGCCCTTCTTGGTGGTAAGTGGTCATGTCTGCTAAGAAAATGTAAGCATCAAGTGTCATTTCATTCTTGGAGTTGCACCAAGGATCACAGGTCTTCTGTCCCCTCCACCCCACCCTCTTTGGCCTTAAGATTCCTTAATGTACCCACATTTAGGAACTAGGAGCAGTTGGGAAGAATAAACATTGTACTAATACTCAGGGTTTTTTTTGAAACAAAAGGGGCTAAGAGGCGTAAAGACATTGCGCAGTCGACCAAGTGGTCTCGCATCTTTACTTTGTGACGGCATTACTAATTAAAAGCTTATTAAAAAAAAAAAGTCCGGGCGCGGTGGCTCACACCTTTACGTAATCCCAGCACTTTGGGAGGCCAAGGCGGGCGGATCACGAGGTCAGGAGATCGAGACCATCCTGGTTAACACGGTGAAACCCCGTCTCTACTAAAATACAAAAAATTAGCCTGGCATGGTGGCTGCCGCCTATAGTCCCAGTTACTCTGAATTACAGGAGGCTGAGGCAGGAGAATGGCGTGAACCCGGGAGGCGGAGCTTGCAGTGAGCCGAGATCGCGCCACTGCACTTCAGCCTGGGGTACAGAGCAAGACTCCATCTCAAAACAAAACAAAACAAAACACCTCAATAAAAAAGGAGCAGCCACAAGGGCAGGGGCCCGGGACTGGACAAAGAAGAT
>NW_016894988.1:0-651 GCF_001698545.2 Rhinopithecus bieti | reverse complement strand
TCTGGGCCCCACCTGGGCCTGAGAGAATCCAGTGAGGTGGAGTTCAGGGAGGGCTTGGCCTGCCCACGAAAGAAACCAGGTGAAGATAAATTGGACAAAATGCAAAAGCCTGACATTTTGAAAATGGGTCCCGTCCAGGTGTGTCCACCCCAACACTCCTTCGGGGCTAGCTCCTTCTCTCCTTCTCTCCCTTCTGGGCCTCACCTCAGCCCAGGTTCTCTTCGCCCACTCAGTCCCAACTTCACGCTTCCGCCTCCAGCTCAGGCGCCCCTGGGCCCGGCTACCCCTACGCAGGACGAGCTCAGGACCGCCTCCCAGCCTCACTGCGCCCCATTCCCCGCCCCGCCCGACCCCAGGTTTCGGCTCACCCCGGGACCCGGCCCTAGTCCCTGCCCCTGCCCAGGACCGGGCCCAGCCACGCTCTCCCAGCCACCCGTCGCCTCGGCCCCGCCCCGCACTCCTGCCACTCAGCGGTTACCGGCTGGTTCCACCCGCCCGACGGCGGCGCCGCGCAGCCAACTGGCGGCTGCCACACAGCGGCCCGAGCCGGGCTTGGGAGTTGGGACCTCCGGCTGCAGGTCCGCCTGGACCAGACGCGCGAGCGCAGGCAGCCGGTGTGTGGTCGCGCGCACGACCTCCGCAGTCCCAGCC
>NW_016894987.1:0-1268 GCF_001698545.2 Rhinopithecus bieti | reverse complement strand
TTAGTAGAGACAGGGTTTCACCATGTTGGTCAGGCTGGTCTCCAACACCTAACCTCAAGCAATCCACCCGTCTTGGCCTACCAAAGTGCTGGGATTACAGGCATGAACCATCGCACCTGGCCTATATTTTGATGTAAATATAACAAAATACGTTTAAGATCTAGGAGGAAAACTAAAACTCTGATTTTAAAAAATCAAAGAAGAACCAAATAAATAGGGAGATATTCAATGATTGTAGGTAGGAAAACTCAATAAGACATCAGTTCTTCACAGCTTGATCTATAGATTTCAATACAATCCCAATCAAAATTCCAGCAAATGATTGTGTGGATATCAACAAACTAATTCTATAGTCAACACAATACTGAAGGAGAAGGCAAAGTTAGAAGACTGACAAAGTTAGAGGACTATTACCTGACTTCAAGACTTACTATAAAGCTACGGTAATTGAGACAGTGTAGTATTGCTGAGAGAACAGACAAATAGATAAATGGAAAAGAATAGAGACCAGAAAGAGCCATGGCAGAAAAGTAGAGGGGAGGGTGGTAGGATGGGGAAGGGAAGAGAGTGGAGAGGAGAGAAGGGTGGGTAGGGGCATGGAGGACAGATAGAAGATTGAAAATGGATGGAGAAACGATGTCTGGAATACAAACCAGGGTGTGTTCTAGAGCACCTACGGATAGGCTTGGAGAGCAGGCAGGACTCTTTTCCTTTGAGACTGGGGAGAAAGATGGAGACTGCTGGTAAGACAGAGGTAATTTGTTCAGAGGCAGGGCAAGAAGTTGAGGGAATCGTTGACTGATGTAACATGTTATTCATCCAGCAAATGTTTATTGGGCAACATTTATGTGTCAAGCCCAAAGCCTAGTGCTAGAGATTTAAAGATGAATAAGACAAGGCGCTTGCTCTCTCAGAACTTAGAGTCTGGCCAGGCATAGTGGTTCGCGCTTGTAATCCCAGCACTTTGGGAGGCCGAGGCAGGCAGATCAGTTGAGGTCAGGAGTTAGAGACCAGCCTGGCCAACATGGTGAAACCCTGTCTCTACTAAAAGTACAAAAAATTAGCCCGGCATGTTGGCGTGTGCATGTAATTCCAGCTACACAGGAGGCTGAGGCAGGAGAATCGCTCAAACCCGGGAGGCGGAGGTTGCAGTGAGTAGAGATTGTGCCACTGCATTCCAGCCTGGGCAACAGAGCAAAACTCTGCCAAAATAAAAAAACTTAGAGTCTAATGGTCTTCTTTCTTTCTTTCTTTCTTTCTTTCTTTCT
>NW_016894986.1:0-1216 GCF_001698545.2 Rhinopithecus bieti | reverse complement strand
TTTTATGTTTTAATATATATTTGTTTTCATATATATGTTTATACATATTTGTTTTAAAAAATATATATGTATTTGCTTGTTTATTTTCTGCATCTAATCATCTATTATATTTATTCCTAAGAGACGGGTCATGCTTTGTCACCCAGGCTGGAATGCGGTGGCCACTCACTGCAGCCTTGACTTCCTGGGCTCAAGCGGTCCTCCCAACTCATCCTCCCAAAGTGTTGGGATTACAGGCGTGAGCCACTGCGTCCAGCCTTGTCAGCTGTTCAAGTCTTAACCTGAGCATTAAATACGGACCATACACATGTAAATCACGGATATATAGTGCATTGCTTGTTTCTGCATGTACCTCAAGGATTGTAGTCTCCGGAAAATGAGTGCTCTTTATTCACTAGGTGGCTTATGAACACGTTTTGGGTTTTAACGCATTATCATTAACCCATTCATACTGTGTCCCAAACCCTGTAGTGACATCACAGGGAAAATGACACATACCATAGAGGCCCTGACTTCAGACAGATTACAGCCTGGTCAAGAGGATTCAGTTCCTCTCAACTGGCCTTGAATTGGCCTGATACCGTCTCCCCATACACTGTAGCACCCAAATGCAGGTAGACAGTGAAATTAAGTGGATTTCAAACACGACCACGCTAACTCTGAAGCATTGGTCAGTGGCCAAGAAAATGTGATTAGGAGCTTACTGGAGCTAGCAGATTCCTTCAACACATTCAGTCCTCCCCTCACCCAAGGACAGATTAGGAAGCTCCAGCCAATGGCGCGTGTCTGTCTTGCTTTGAGAAGGAAAATGGAAGTATCTTTCCTGGAGGAGAGGGTTCCCTTCCTCTTTTCCATCTTTTCTTCCTTTATGTCTTTCTTTTTTCCCTTGTTTCCTCCCTCCCTTCCTTCTTCCAGTCTTTCTAACTTTCAGCATTTCAAATCTCCAATGGATACATTTCTGGTGAAAAGTCTAACTAGAAAAAAACTGGGATAGCGGTGGTGGTGGTGATGCTGGAATTTTACAACACTGATTATCTCAGGGTACTCAGAAAATTCTAATGGCTATTATGGGTGTCTTTTAGAAAGAAAATTGGAAACCTAAGTTGATTGTTTCTTAATAAATTCAGTTTGTTTGGCAGACAACATATCTCCAGGCAGAGCATCTTTTTTATTTTATTTTCGTCTTTAGATGAAACACATGGAACCCCTGCTTTAG
>NW_016894985.1:0-283 GCF_001698545.2 Rhinopithecus bieti | reverse complement strand
CCTGAGGAGTCTCACTGTTGCCCAGGCTGGAGTGCAGTGGCATGATCTCGGTTCATTGCACCTTCTGCCTACCAGGTTCAAGCAATTCTCCTGCCTTAGCCTCCCAAGTATCTGGGACCACAGACGTGTGCCACCACACTCAGCTAATCTTTTTTTTTTGTATTTTCTTTCTTTCTCTTTTTTTTTTTTTCCTGAGGAGTCTCACTGTTGCCCAGGCTGGAGTGCAGTGGCATGATCTCGGTTCATTGCACCTTCTGCCTACCAGGTTCAAGCAATTCTCCTG
>NW_016894984.1:0-693 GCF_001698545.2 Rhinopithecus bieti | reverse complement strand
ATAGGGATGAAAACCAAAATGTAATTTCTTCATTTTTTTTTTGGCCATTTGTATATCTTCTTTTGACAATTGTCAAAAAATATAGTACAATCTTTCTGGAGAGGAAAAGGTAATATGTAAAAGACAGAACACTTTTGATATAGTTATTCCACTTTGGTTACATTTACCAAGATTTTAAAATTTTTTTTATTTTCATAAGTTCTTGAGGAACAGGTAGTACTTAGCTACATAAGTTATTTAACGGTGATTTGAGAGATTTTGGTGCACCCATCACCTGAGCAGTATACACTGAACCCAATCCATAGTCTTTTATCCCTCACCCCTTCCCACACATTCTCCCTGAGTCCCCAAATTCATTGTGCCATTCTTATACCTTTGCATCTTTAAAGCTTTCATAGCTTAGCTCCCACTTATGAGTGACAACATATGATGTCATTTCTCTATTCCTGAGTTACTTCACTTAGAATAATAGTCTCCAATTCCATCCAGGTTGCTGCAAATGCCATTCATTCATTCCTTTTATGGCTGAGTAGTAGCCCATCATATCTACATATCTATATAGATATATATAGATATGCCATTGATACCTGGTACATTCAAGTATATATATATGCTCATTTCTTTATCAATTAGTGGTACATTTGAGTATATATATGTATATTATATATGCTTGTTTCCTTATCAACTGAATAT
>NW_016894983.1:0-369 GCF_001698545.2 Rhinopithecus bieti | reverse complement strand
TCCACTCACCACCCTCCTCCTCCACTCACCACCCTCCTCCTCCACTCACCACCCTCCTCCTCCACTCACCACCCTCCTCCTCCACTCACCACCCTCCCTCCACTCACCACCCTCCTCCTCCACTCACCACCCTCCTCCACTCACCACCCTCCTCCTCCACTCACCACCCTCCTCCTCCACTCACCACCCTCCTCCTCCACTCACCACCCTCCTCCACTCACCACCCTCCTCCTCCACTCACCACCCTCCTCCTCCACTCACCACCCTCCTCCTCCACTCACCACCCTCCTCCACTCACCACCCTCCTCCTCCACTCACCACCCTCCTCCTCCACTCACCACCCTCCTCCTCCACTCACCACCCTCCTCC
>NW_016894982.1:0-694 GCF_001698545.2 Rhinopithecus bieti | reverse complement strand
TTTGTCTTGTAAGTCCAAAGTCTGTTCTTCTCCAGAGTCAGATTCTAGTGTGTTTTTGTTTGATTTTTCAGTGTAAAGGCCACACAATCATGTTTATTTGCACATGATATATATTTTTTTAAACTAGGCATTTAAAATAATATATTGTGGCAACTCGGGAAATCAGGATTTTCCCCTTCCTAGAATTTGTTGTTGCTGTTTATTGTTTTGTTTGTTTGTTGAGTAAGTTTTCAGAAATATTTCCATAAAGTATATATTCTATGTTGTTTATAGTAACTGATATTTCTCTCAGTTAGTTTATTGGTCAGCTAATGGTTGAGCAGAGATTTCTTTAATCACCTAGAACCAATATGTCTGCCTGTCCTTGCATAAAGTCTCTGTGTTATTGTTTGGAAATATTTTCAACACTCAGCTAAGCTGTTTATTATCGTGCCTTAGCCTTGACTTCTTGCTTTCATCAGCCTCGGTTCATCCAGAGGTGAGAACTGAGGGTTATTTGGGTTTTGATGAATTTGCATACTAGCATGGTCATGCACACAAATACCTGTGTGTGGCTGCCTAGATTCAATAAATATGTCAGAGCTTTTCAAAACTTATTGTAGACACCTAATTTGCCAACTCTTCTAAACTTTTAGGTTAGCTTATTTGTGCCCCAATTGTGTACATTATCTTACAGAGCCATGAACAAAGATAC
>NW_016894981.1:0-369 GCF_001698545.2 Rhinopithecus bieti | reverse complement strand
CATGGTGCAGGAGGCAGAGAAGTACAAAGCGGAGGACGAGGTGCAGCGCGAGAGGGTGTCAGCCAAGAACGCCCTGGAGTCGTACGCCTTCAACATGAAGAGCGCCGTGGAGGATGAGGGGCTCAAGGGCAAGATCAGCGAGGCGGACAAGAAGAAGGTGCTGGACAAGTGTCAAGAGGTCATCTCGTGGCTGGATGCCAACACCCTGGCCGAGAAGGACGAGTTTGAGCACAAGAGGAAGGAGCTGGAGCAGGTGTGTAACCCCATCATCAGCGGACTGTACCAGGGTGCGGGTGGTCCCGGGCCTGGCGGCTTCGGGGCTCAGGGTCCCAAGGGAGGGTCTGGGTCAGGCCCCACCATTGAGGAGGT
>NW_016894980.1:0-283 GCF_001698545.2 Rhinopithecus bieti | reverse complement strand
CTGTTGGCCCCATGGTCTTATGGCTTGGAGGGTTTCTGCAGAAAGATCTGCTATTAGTCTGATGGGCTTCCCTTTGTAGGTGACCTGACTTTTCCCTTTGGCTGCCCTTAACACTTTTTCTTTCATTTCAACCTTGATGAATCTGACAATTATGTGTCTTGGGGTTGGTCTTCTCATGGAGTATCTTAGTGGTATTCTCTGTATTTTCTGAATTTGAATGTTGGCCTTTCTTGCTAGGTTGAGGATGTTCTCCTAGATAATATCCTGAAGAGTGTTTTCCAAC
>NW_016894979.1:0-542 GCF_001698545.2 Rhinopithecus bieti | reverse complement strand
AAAATTCAAATAAGGCACATATTTTGCAACTGTTAAGTATTGTCGCTGTTGTAATGGAAGTTGTTGTAATGGAAGTTTAAATTTTATTTGTTGAAGAAACTGAGTCATTTGTCTTGTGGAGTTTCCCACACTCCACATTTTGGGGCTTATGGCATAGCAGTGTCACTTAATGTGTTTCTCTGTATCACCAGGTCATTCTAACTCAAAAGGCCAGACTACAATTCTGTGCTACCCTGCTCAAGGGGCTGTTGTGATTATCAAATGTTCTATATGTGGTGGGTGCTGCTTTTTTTTTTAACTTTAAGTTCTGGGGTACATGTGCTGAATGTGCAGGTTTGTTCATAGGTATACATGTGCCATTGTGGTTTGCTGAATCTATCAACCTATCATCTAGGTTTTAAGCTCTGCATGAATTAAGTATTTGTCCTAATGCTCTCCCTCCCTTTGCCCCCCATCCCCTGACAGGCCCCAGTGTGTGATGTTCCCCTCCCTGTGTCCATGTGTTCTCATTGTTCAGTTCCCACTTATGAGTGAGAACATGT
>NW_016894978.1:0-369 GCF_001698545.2 Rhinopithecus bieti | reverse complement strand
TTCCCTTCCTCCCTTCCCTTCTTCCCTTCCCTTCCCCTTTTCCCTTCCTCCCTTCCCTTCTGCCCTTTTCTTCTTCCCTTCTCTTCTTTCCTTCCCTTCCTCCCTTTCCTTCTTCCTTTCCAGTCTTCCCTTTTCTTCTTCCCTTCCGCTCCTCCCTTCCCTTCCTCCCTTCCCTTTCCTTCCTCCCTTCCCTTCTTCCCTTCCCTTCCTCTCTTCCCTTCTTCCCTTCCGTTCTTCCCTTCCGTTCCTCCCTTCTCTTCTTCCCTTCCCTTCCTCCCTTCCCTTCTTCCCTTCCGTTCTTCCCTTGTCTTTTTCCCTTCCCTTCTTCCGTTCCCTTCTTCCCTTCTCTTCTTCCTTTCCCTTCCTCCC
>NW_016894977.1:0-1264 GCF_001698545.2 Rhinopithecus bieti | reverse complement strand
TGCATGAGGCTTTTCCTAGTAATTGTAAATATATTTCAAGGGGAAAAGCCTGAAACATCATGTGATCATGTGACATGATGCAACCTTCAAGTAGACAGTCAACATTGTGCAATGAGTAACACCACAATCATTTTAACTTTTCTATATTTAAAGTTAGAATATTATTAATGTTATGTACCTTCTTGTACTCCATTGATCTCTAAGATAGTATTTATTTCTAATCAGGAAATCGATTTCCACATAAAATAATTCATATTATACTTATGAAGTAATCAGTTCTTAAGACTAAAAGGTGTGTATTAAACTTAATAAAATCCTATAACACGTTATTTTCTATTTATATTAACTTATCACTTTCCTTTACCTATATTTCCAAGACCTTTATACTAGTTTATAGGGTGCATATTTGCAATATTGGAATATGGATTTTGTTTTATTTCTGGAAAATGGAATTACAATATTAGTGATAGATTTTGAATGACTAGAATTATGTAAGCAATGTCATATGCAGAATCATAAAGTAACAAAAGAACATGGGAAACCATGGTCATCTAAAGTGATTGAATATATTAATAGATAATATACGTGCGTATGACATATATAAATTCTATAAATAATAAAATAGTGATAATAACAAATAATTGTTTATCTGATGTGCAGGGCTATTCTCCTTTAAGGTAAAGACAGGGACCCTATACATCTTTCTCTCCTTTATACTGTGGTTTCAGGGAATTGCTTTATCTCTAAAGTGACATACAGATGTAGAAACTTAATTGACAAGTAGGATACAACTCATTAAGTCAGTCATCTTTACACTACAGTGAATAGGACATTCATTTGTCATTCTGTCACTAGGTAGCTGTAAGAAGTAGTTTCAAAATGCTATATTTGGGACATCCAAAAGGCTTACAATTAATTCTGTATGGTTATGGTTTCAAAATAGCTTTTAATAAAGAATAGCTTCAAAGTGGGAATAGCAGACATGCCAGAACTTTTACTGAATAAAACTAGTTTGGTGACTATAATTTATATTTGAATTTCTAGCTCTTAAACCAGATGTAGAAAACACAAAATATTATTTGCTTTCCAAATGGGTATTTGAAGTAAGCGCTAAGCAGAATACTCAATTTCATTATGGCAAAGAGAGTGGCAAAATAAAACATTGTTCTATAAACTATAAACTTTCAATCTTCATTTTAACATTTTCCCAATTTTAAAGTTTTTTTATTATTTACATTAATAATACATTTTATTTAGATAAATT
>NW_016894976.1:0-693 GCF_001698545.2 Rhinopithecus bieti | reverse complement strand
TCCCCCTGGACCCTAGGGCAGAGGCAGAGGCCGGGCCAGGATGCCCCACCCCTTGGGAAGCCCCCCAGGACGGGCTGGGCTGGGACAGTGCCCCATCTTGTTTTCAGGGTGCTGTGACCATCCACCCCAGGCTGAGGAACGTCCCTGCATGGGAGGTGGCCGTCCCTTCCGGCGCTGCTGGCCCTGACCTGCGCCGGCTTCTCTACTTGCCCGTGTTTTCCAGCTACGAGTTCCAGGGAGCTCTGTCCTGGTGACTGTGCCCAGGTTATGACGACTAATCCCAAACCGAACAAGACATTAAAGGTAAGGCTGGCTCCAGGCAGGCCCCGTCTCAAGCACAGGTGTGGGAAAGGCACCCCAGCCCAATAGCCCCTGCTTTCCCAGGGCCGTCCTGAGCCTGTGATGGAGGCCTCCCTGTTGGCAGGAGGAGGGGCTGCTGTGGCCGGGGCATGTTCACAGGAGAGATGGGGCCAGGATCAGGGACTGTGGTTCTAGGAGATGACTCCCAGGCTCACGGTGTGGCAGGGTCTGTCTGCCTGGGCTGTGTGTCCGCCGGGCGCTACTGCATGAGCTCATCCCCTGACTCCAGGCGTGGGCAGAGTGGCCTCTGGTGAATGGGATGCTCCAGCTCCTAGGGCCTGGGCCCACCTGTGCCTGGCGCTTGCTGCCTCTGCCATGGGGCATGCCTGTGGG
>NW_016894975.1:0-363 GCF_001698545.2 Rhinopithecus bieti | reverse complement strand
TCTTTCTGTCTGTCTTTCTGTCTTTCTGTCTTTGTCTTTCTGTTGTTCTTTCTTTCTGTCTTTCTTTCTGTCTGTCTTTCTGTCTTTCTTTCTGTCTTTCTGTCTCTTTGTCTTTCTGTCTTTCTGTCTTCCTGTCTGTCTTTCTGTCTTTCTGTCTTTCTGTCTTTCTGTCTGTCTTTCTGTCTTTCTGTCTGTTTTCTGTCTTTTGTCTTTCTGTCGTTCTTTCTGTCTGTCTTTCTTTCTCTTTCTTTCTGTCGTTCTTTCTGTCTGTCTGTCTTTCTGTCTGTCTGTCTTTCAGTCTGTCTGTCTTTCTGTCTTTCTGTCTGTCTTTCTTTCTGTCTGTCTGTCTTTCTGTCTGTCTTT
>NW_016894974.1:0-283 GCF_001698545.2 Rhinopithecus bieti | reverse complement strand
GAGAAGGAGTCTTGCTCTGTCGCCCAGACTGGTGTGCAGTGGCACAATCTCAGCTCACTGCAACCTCTGCCTCCCAGGTTCAAGCAATTCTCCAGCCTCAGCCTCTCGAGTAGCTGGGATTACAGGCACGCACCACCATACCTGGCTAATTTTGTATTTTAGTAGAGATGGGGTTTCACCATGTTGGTCAGGCTGGTCTCAAACTCCTGACCTCAGGTGATCTACCAGCCTCAGCCTCCCAGACTGCTGGGATTACAGGCATGAGTCACCGCACCTGGCCAGA
>NW_016894973.1:0-1129 GCF_001698545.2 Rhinopithecus bieti | reverse complement strand
GTTGTTGATACGGAGGCAGCCCCAGGCAGAGGGCAGAGACCGCTGGCAGAGCCGGAACCACTGCCCTAAGATACTGCCTTTGCAGGGATGAGTGGACGCTCACAGACAGGGGAACCAGAGCTGCAGGGACAGAGGCCTGGACACCAAAGAGCGACAACCGGACAACAGGGACACAGCAGGGGCCCAGGAGACAGAATGGGCAAACAGAAGGAACAAAGGAGGGGAGGAGTCTGCACTAAGGGTGCTGGAGATTTTGGACAGAGGGAACCACACGGCTGAGGACTTCCTGGAGGAGGTGGCACCCATGACAGGAATCCCTGAGGAGCAGAGAGGGCAAAGGGCAGACAGGAGGCTGGGAATTGATCCAGAGGGAGGGAGCCACAGGCAGCCCCAGCACCACTGAGGCCTGATTGCAGGAGCCACTGTGGCCACCACAGGGAGGTTGGGGAAAGACAGGAGTCGGCAGAGAGGCGAGACCCAATTGAGGCAGGACCCTGGATGCAGAGGAGGGAGTGGGAGGGAGGGAGGGAAGAGCCTGGCGGCGGCAGTGTCCAATGGGGACTGTGACCAGGGGCCAGGGCCAGGGACAGTCCCTCTCACTCACCAGAGCCTCAGGACAGGAGACCCAACCTCCCCAACCTCCTAAGCTCCACATGAAGCCGGGTCTGACACAGCCCCTCCGCCAGCAGCCAGGGGCAAGGGGACAGTGGGGTCCCTGTTCCGTGGTCACCCAGGCCTGCTGCTAGCTGGACTTGAGGCCTCTGTGTCCCCAGCAGGCAGACATGTGCTTGGGTCAGGGTGGAGCCTGCCTGGGCAGATATCCCGGGCCCACTCCATCCTTCTGGGCCTCCCGAGGCCATGGGAGACCCAGACAGTTACTGAGTCCAGGGGTGGGAGGGGTGTGGGACCCAGCGCTGCCCCAGGTTGTGACCCTGAGCAAGATATCAGGGCTCTGAGCCTCAGTGTCCCTCCCTGGGGTCAGGGGTCAGGAGGCCCTGGGGTCAAGCAACTCTGACCTGCCTGGGCCAAGTCCCACTGTGGTGCCCTCCAAGGGGCAGTGTCTTCTAAGAGACAGAGGGCCAGGGGATCCAGGTTCCACTCCCCTCCCTCCCTCCCTCCCTCCCTCCCT
>NW_016894972.1:0-853 GCF_001698545.2 Rhinopithecus bieti | reverse complement strand
AGGAGGATAAATTAAGAAAGAGGTAAAAATTTTATTATTTGCAGATATTGTTATTATTGAAGGATATATTATTTGAAGATAATATGATGGTATACTGGAAAACTCAAGATAATCTAATGAAAATTATCAAACAATAAGAAAATTTAATGAGTTGTCTGAGTACAGTATACAAAATTTTAACTAAATTTTGTGAATAAAACCAGTTAGAATACAAAAGGAACTAAAGTTTATTTACAAAAGCAACAAAAGTAAAGCTAAAATAAACTTAATGAGACATGTGCAAAGTCTACAAGAAGAAAACTTAGCCACTCAAGGACTTAAAGGAAAACTTGAACGAATTCGAAGGCATAGTACCTGCTTTGATGTAAATACTCAACATCATAATGATTAACTCTTTCTTATGTTAATCTACTGATTTAACATGTTCCAATAAAATTGCCAAGAGGATTTTTTTTCTGAACTAAAGAAGCCGATTCTAGAGTTCATATTGAATTAGCAAGCAGAAATAACCAATCAAATTCTGATAAAGGAGTAATAAAGGAGGTTAACTAACCCTATGAGATAATAAAGCTTCTTATACAACTATAATAATAAAATGGTACTATTGCATGAACAGATAAACAGATTAATGCAAGATTTTAAAATCCAGAAATAAATCCACATACCTCCAGAGCTGATATATGATAAAGGTACTATCTCAAATCATAGAGAAAAGGTGGATGTTTCTCTATGATTTGGATGTTTCTCTAAAATTATGGGTATTTATTTAAAAAATGTTTTTTGAGCTTTAGTTGATGGCTTTTGCTAGAAAATTTAAACTAATAAAGTTTTTTTAAAGACCATAAAAATGGGG
>NW_016894971.1:0-362 GCF_001698545.2 Rhinopithecus bieti | reverse complement strand
CAGAAAGTTAAGGCATGAGGAAAATTGCCTGTAAAAGTCGTGAAAGGAAAAAAAAGGTTATTTTAAAAAGTGTGTTAAAAAATTTATGCAAAAAATGTTTTATAATTTAAAAGTAGCTAGGCCTTCTGAATGTAAAACTATTGAAAAATAAAACAGTTTATGTGCAAGGTGTATAAGAAAAGTAAAATATATAAAACAGTTTATGTGCAAGATGTATAAGAAAAGTAAAATATACCTTTGGTAAAAGGATTATAAAGAGGTATAAGAATGTACATTTTACCTACATTAAAAGTTTTAAAAAAATTATTGTTTTGAAAGTTTAAGCAAGTTTTTAAATGTTAATTTTAAAGAACATTCTGTGT
>NW_016894970.1:0-254 GCF_001698545.2 Rhinopithecus bieti | reverse complement strand
GTGCAGTGGCATGATCTCCACTCACTGCAAGCTCCACTTCCCGGGTTCACACCATTCTCCTGCCTCAGCCTCCTTTGTAGCTGGGACTACAGGCACCCGCCACTGCGCCCGGCTAATTTTTTTTTTTATGTATTTTAGTAGAAACAGGGTTTCACCGTGTTAGCCAGGATGGTCTCAATCTTCTGACCTCGTGATCCGCCTGTCTCGGCCTCCCAAAGTGCTGGGATTACAGGCGTGAGCCACCGAGCCCGGCC
>NW_016894969.1:5414-6970 GCF_001698545.2 Rhinopithecus bieti | reverse complement strand
TTATTCCTTATGCCAGAGAAAAATCTTTAAAAAAAAAACTAAGTATCAAAACTTTATAAAAGTTTAATCATAATTTCATGCATTTAATTCCCTTTTGTTTACTAACTACCTTCCCTTTCACTAAAATCCACCTTTACCCATTTTGTGATTTCTATAAGCCAAAATGAGAGCAAGTTGATGTTGTCCTCAGATTTATTGAATTGCAAATTGCCTGGATAGAAATTAATTTTAGGAAGTCTGGCCTTAAATTCTCTTTTATCTTGTTTATGTCATTCTCTATTTTATAGCCGGATAAATGGTCGTACCCCACATTGGTGGTTAATTACTTGATGTTGACCTGTAAGTCAGCTTTTTTTCTGAAAAGTCTGTAAACTTTTCAGAGCACCTTCAATCCAATCCTTTTATGTTTAACATTTAATCAAAGACTTTAGAGTATACATAGACAACTTACTTAGAAAATTGTGAATGACACAAAGTATGGAATGTTAAGTGAAATATCAACAGATTCAAGCTTTTAAGAAAAAAACGGGCCTGGGCAAGAGGGTGAATAGGATGGTAAAGGGTCTCAAAAAATGACGTACGGTTGAAAAAACCAGAATTGTTTATTGAGAAGTATAGGACTAAGAGCGACATGATGGTGTCTTCAAATATTTGATGATCTTTCTTGTTTAAAAAAGAGCTAAATTTTATTATGTATTGCTGCTGAGTTTGGAACTGAGTTTTAAAGAAGAAATTTACAGGTGGCAAATTTTGACTTATGATAAGCAAGAATTTTCTGTCCCTTACAATTTGAACAATTAGTTCTTCAAAGCTTTTTTTTTTAAATCACTGGAAATATTTAGTGTGATGTTAGGTGTCATTGGAGCCATCTTTTATTTCAGTTTTCTTTCTGGTGTTTTACATTACAATTCATGTATCCCATACCTTATCATAGTAAACATAAGAACCACCAAGGAGCTTGATAAAATGGCAAGTTTTGGCCTCCATCCTCAGAGATCTCACTGAAAAAACTAAACAACTGTGTTTTTTGGTTAATGACTCA
Source organism: Rhinopithecus bieti (assembly GCF_001698545.2). Taxonomy (NCBI): domain Eukaryota; kingdom Metazoa; phylum Chordata; class Mammalia; order Primates; family Cercopithecidae; genus Rhinopithecus; species Rhinopithecus bieti. The sequence goes on along the minus strand of NW_016894969.1, from coordinate 5,928 downwards.
GTAAATCTTGATTTGGGCTCAGGATTTGGCCCTTTTAACAAAATCCCAGGTATTTTATACAGTGGTCCAGAGACTATAATTTGAAAGACCTGGACTTAGACAAAATATTATTCATATTTTAATTTTTTGTGGAATGTCCCTCTCCCCTACCTTAATTCTCTCATCTCCTAACTGGTAAACTTTGAAAAAACATTTAAACTTTTAAATGTTAAACTTTATATTTTGAGATAATTATAGATTCACATGCAGTTGTAAGAAATAATACAGAGATCCAAGGTAGCCTTTACCTTGTTTCTGCCAAAGGTAACATTTTACAGAACTATAGTATGGTACCACAACTAGGATAATGACCTTGGTACTATCTGCCTGTGTTATTCAGATTTTACAGTTTTACTTATTGGTGTATTTATTTATTTATTTATTTATTTATTTTATTTTATTTTTTTTTTTGAGGCAGAGTCTTGCTCTGTCGCCCAGACTGGAGTGCAGGGGCCCGGTCTCAGCTCACTGCAAG
>NW_016894969.1:0-2169 GCF_001698545.2 Rhinopithecus bieti | reverse complement strand
GCTCTGTCTCCCAGGCTGGAGTGCAGTGGCCGGATCTCAGCTCACTGCAAGCTCCGCCTCCCGGGTTTCCGCCATTCTCCTGCCTCAGCCTCCGGAGTAGCTGGGACTACAGGCGCCCGCCACCTCGCCCGGCTAGTTTTTTTGTATTTTTTTTAGTAGAGACGGGGTTTCACCGTGTTAGCCAGGATGGTCTCGATCTCCTGACCTCGTGATCCGCCCGTCTCGGCCTCCCAAAGTGCTGGGATTACAGGCTTGAGCCACCGCGCCCGGCCGAAAGTCTTGCTTTCTTTAAAAAATACTTCAGCTTATAGGAAATTGTATTCTACCTTTGTGCTTTACAGTTTTATTATCTATTTTCCATGTTCAGCCAGGAACCTTTACTCAGTCACCAGGAAAAAAAATTAATTAGTTCCTTCTTTGTAATCCCACAACACATTATTCTTCTAGCACTCATTTTCTGCCCTATAATTTCTAAGCAGTTGCTGGACATTATGGTCTTTGACTATTTTAACTGGATAGCAAAGGCAGTGTATTAATGCTCTTTGTACCCACTCCTTTCTACACAGAAAACTTATCAACTGAATATATCTACACGGTTACTTTAAAATTTTAAATAGTTATTGCTGACATTGCCTGTTAATATTTGACACTCTTACTTTATAACAGTAATAGCAATTGTGCATATACTTAACTAAATATTATTAAGGAGTGGAAAGTATCAAGCTGAAAGAATGTATTAGATGCCTTTTAAGCTGTATTTTGTACAGTTATAATCATGTAATTGTAATTCAAAAGGTAGAACCTTTTATTGTAAAACATCTTTGTTGAGATATAATTCACATATCATAAAATTAAAGTATATAGTTTATTGGTTTTAGTATATTCAAAGCGTTGTACAACCATCATTATGATCTGAGTTACAACATTTTCACCATCCCAGAAAGAAAACTCGTGACCATTAGTAGTCATCCAGCCTTAGTGAACCATTAATCTACTTTCTGCCTCTCTAGATTTGCCTATTCTGAATCTTTCATGCAAATAAGATCACACAATATGTGGCCCTTTTGGCTAGCTTTTGCACATAGCATAAATACTTTTAAGATTCATCCATGTTACTTTAACTTTTTTATGGCTGAATAGTATTCCATTGTATAGCTATACCACATTTTGTTCACCTGCTCACTAGTTGATAGACATTTGGGTTATTTCCACTATTTGGCTGTTGCAAATAATGCTGGCTGTAAATATTTGTTTACAAGTTTTGTGTGGGCATATGTTTTATTCCTCCTAGGTATATATTTAGAGGTAGAATTGCTGAATCATGTATGGTAACTCTTTGTTTCACTTTTGAGGAACTGCCACACTCTTTCTAAAGAAGCTGCACAGTTTTGCGTTTCCAAAAGCAGCATATGACGATTCCAATTTCTGCATATCTTTGTTTTAATCTGTCATTTTGATGATAGCCATGCTATTGGGTGTGAAGTACTGCTCATTGTGGTTTAGATTTGCTTTTCCTAATGACTAATGATGTCAAGCATCTTTTATTGCTTATTGGTATTTGCATATTTTCTTTGGAGAAATGTCTGTTTACGTCCTTTACCCATTTTTTGTTTAGGTTATTTGTGTTTTATTTATTGGTTGTAAAAGTTCTTTATATATTCTGGATATAGGTTTTTTAGCAGATACATTATTTTCTCCCATTCTGTGAGTTGTCTTCACTTTTGTGATATCACTTATAGCACAAACATTTTAAATTTTGATGTAGCTCAGTTTTATCTTTTTTGTCATTTGTATGTGCTTTATTTTCAATATATTTTGTATTGAAGTTATTTTATCTATTTGTTTTAAAATACTAAGATAAAATTTAGAAATTTATCAGGTTTTAAAATCATGGCATGATACTGGAAATGCTGACAAGTGAACAACCTCATTACAGGATTTTATCTCTATTGAGTTTTAATCAGTCTTTCAAAATGTTTAACTTTCAGTTTGATACTTTATAGAAACTTAAAGTGGAAAGTTTCTTCTTTTTTTCTATTTTAGTACCAAGAAAATATTGTAGAAATACTTTTCTTAAGGATTGTGATTGATAACCAGATTCTTTAAGATCCTGTCAAACAGGTTATTTCACTTATCTTTCCATCATATGAATTAGGTAAAAGGAATCTC
>NW_016894968.1:0-694 GCF_001698545.2 Rhinopithecus bieti | reverse complement strand
ATTTTCCCAATATTGATTCTTCCTATCCATGAGCATGGAATGCTTTTCCATTTGTTTGTGTTCTCTCTTATCTCCATGAGCAGTGGTTTGTAGTTCTGCTTGAAGAGGTCCTACACATCCCTTGTAAGTTGTATTCCTAGGTATTTTATTCTCTTTGTAGCAATTGTGAATGAGAGTTCACTCATGACTTGGCTCTGTCTATTATTGGTGTATAGGAATGCTTGTGACTTTTGCACATTGATTTTGTATCCTGAGACTTTGCTTAAGTTGCTTATCAGCTTAAAGAGATTTTGGGCTGAGACGATGGGGTTTTCTAAATATAAAATCATATCATATGTAACAGAGACAATATGACTTCCTCTCTTCCTATTTGAATACCCTTTATTTCTTTCTGTTGCCTGATTGCCCTGGTCAGAACTTCCAATACTATGTTGAATAGGAGTGGTGAGAGATGCCATCCTTGTCTTATGCCAGTTTTCAAAGGGAATGCTTCCAGCTTTTGCCCATTCAGTATGATATTGGCTGTGGTTTTGTCATAAATAGCTCTTATTATTTTAAGTTATGTTCCATCAATTCCTAGTTTATTGAGAGTTTTAGCCTGAAGGGGTGTTTATCAGAGGCCTCTTCTGCATAGAAGGCCTTTTCTGCATCTATTGAAGTAATCATGTGGTTGTTGTCATTGGTTCTACTTACG
>NW_016894967.1:0-284 GCF_001698545.2 Rhinopithecus bieti | reverse complement strand
AGTCCCTGGCCGGGTGACCTCGGCAAGTCACTACCTCTCTCAAGGCTTCGTTTATCGTTGTCCCAGGGGAACTGTATAACCAACAGACTTCCTGTAGGGTTCGGTGGTATAATTAAAGGAAAGAATAGGAATTCTGTACATGAAGCCTCCAATCTGCTCCAGGGAGTAGCACACACAGGCAAGCAGAGACGTGACCACTTTTCAGTAAGTCTGGCAGTGTGGACGAACACAAGGAACAGTTATAGTAAAAGACTGCGGGTGCAAATTGTGGACTCTCAGATGGG
>NW_016894966.1:0-364 GCF_001698545.2 Rhinopithecus bieti | reverse complement strand
TTCACAGCCCTCGGCATCCAAACACACTGTGATCTCTTCACTCCCCTTGGCATCCAAACACACAGTGAACTCTACACTCCCCTCGGCATCCAAACACACCATGATCTCCTCACTCCCCTCAGCCCCAAATACACCGTGATCTCCTCACTCCCCCCATCATCCAAACACACCGCGATCTCCTCACTCCCCTCAGCCCCAAACACACCATGATCTCCTCACAGCCCTCGGCATCCAAACACACTGTGATCTCCTCATTCCCCTCAGCCCCAAATACACCGTGATCTCCTCACTCCCCTCAGCCCCAAATACACTGTCATCTCCTCACTCCCCTCATCATCCAAACACACCACAATCTCCTCACTCC
>NW_016894965.1:0-359 GCF_001698545.2 Rhinopithecus bieti | reverse complement strand
CCACATACACACACCCACCACACACCACACACACATACACATACCACATACACACACACCACACACACACACACACACACACACACCACACACATACACACACACACCACACACACACACACACACCACACACATACACACACCACACACACACACCACACCACACACACACACACACCACACACATACACACACACCACATACACACACACCACATACACACACACATACACACACCCACCACACACCACACACACATACCACATACCACATACACACACATACACACACACCACACACATACACACACACCACACACATACACACACACCACATACACACACACACCACACACCACA
>NW_016894964.1:0-281 GCF_001698545.2 Rhinopithecus bieti | reverse complement strand
GTTTTACCTTTTTTTTTTTTTTTTTATTTTGTGCTTTTTTTTTTTTTTTTTTGGTTGATAGCCTATTTATTACTAATTCAATTCTGGAGCTCATTATTGTTCTGTTAAGGGATTCAATTTCTTCATGTTTCAGTCTCCAGAGGCTGTATGTGTCTAATAATGTATCCGTCTCTTCTAGGTTTTCTAGTCTGTGTGCATAGGTGTTTGTAGTAGTCTCTGGTTTTTTGTATTTCTGTAGGGTCAGTGATAACATTCCCTTCGTCATTTCTGATTGGACCTGT
>NW_016894963.1:0-365 GCF_001698545.2 Rhinopithecus bieti | reverse complement strand
TCACAAAAAAGAAGAAAACAAAAAAAAAGAGGCGGGGCCTAATGGCTAATGCCTGTGATCTTAGCACTTTGGGAGGCTGAGGCAGGAGGATCACTTAAGCCCATGACTTTAAGACCTGGGCAACACAATGAGCCCGTCTCTATAAAAAATATAAAATTAGCCAGGCATGAGGGCCACATGCCTGTAGTCCCAGCTACTCAGGAGGCTGAGGCAGGAAGGTCACTTGAGCTCAGGAGGCTGAGGATGCAGTGAGCTATGATCACACCACTGCACTTGAGCATGGGCAACAGACTGAGAGCCTGTCTCACAAAAAAGAAGAAAACAAAAAAAAAGAGGCGGGGCCTAATGGCTAATGCCTGTGATCG
>NW_016894962.1:0-284 GCF_001698545.2 Rhinopithecus bieti | reverse complement strand
GAGACGGAGTATCGCTCTGTCACCCAGGCTGGAGTGCAGTGGCGCAATCCGGGCTCACTGCAAGCTCCGCCTCCTGGGTTCATGCCAGTCTCCTGTCTCAGCTTCCTGAGTAACTGGGACTACAGGCATCCGCCAGCACGCCGAGCTAATTTTTTGTATTTTTAGTAGAGATGGGGTTTCACCGTGTTAGCCAGGATGGTCTCAATCTCCTGACCTCATGATCCCTCTGCCTCAGCCTCCCAGAGTGCTGGGATTACAGGTGTGAGACACCGCCTACAGCCCTT
>NW_016894961.1:0-280 GCF_001698545.2 Rhinopithecus bieti | reverse complement strand
AAAAAAAAGTCCCCTCTTTCACCCCGGGCGGGGACAGGGGGGTGACCTTGGCTCGCTGCAACCTCTGCCTCCAGGGTTCAAGCAATTCTTCCACTTCAGCCTCCCAAGTAGCTGGGACTACAGGCGTGTGCCGCCACACCCGGTTAATTTTGTATTTTAGTAGAGACGGGGTTTCACCATGTTGCCCAGGTGGTTCTCAAGCTCCTGACCTCAAGTGATCCACCCGCTTCGGCCTCCCAATGCGCTGGGATTACAGGCATGAGCCAACATGCCAGCTACT
>NW_016894960.1:0-1272 GCF_001698545.2 Rhinopithecus bieti | reverse complement strand
ATAGGAGTGGTGAGAGAGGGCATCCTTATTTTGTGCTGTTTTTCAAAGAGAATGCTTCCAGCTTTTGCCTATTCAATATGACATTGGCTGTGGGTTTGTCATAAGTAGCTCTTATTATTTTGAGATACGTTCCATCAATACTTAGTTTATTGAGAGTTTGTAACATGAAGGGATGTTGAACTTTATCAAAGGCCCTTTCTGCGTCTATTCAGATAATCGTGCGGTTTTGTCTTTGGTTCTGTTTATGTGATGGATTACATTTATTGATTTGTGTATGTTGAACCAGCCTAGTATCCTAGGGATGAAGCTGACTTGACCGTGGTGGATAAGGGTTTTGATGTGCTGTTGGATTTGGTTTGCTAGTATTTTATTGAGGATTTTCACACGATGTTCATCAGGGATATTGGCCTGAAATTTTCTTTCTTTTTTTGTTGTGTCTCTGCCAGGTTCTGGTATCAAGATAATACTGGCCTCATAAAATGAGTTAGGGAAGAGCCCCTCTTTTCCTATTGTTTTGAATAGTTTAAGAAGGAATGATACCAGCTCCTCTTTGTATTTCTGGTAGAATTTGACTGTGAATCTGTCTGGTCCTCGGCTTTTTTTGGTTGGCAGACTATTAATTACTTCCTCTATTTCAGAACTCGTTATTGGTATATTCAGGGATTTGACTTCTTCCTGGTTTAGTCTTGGGAGGGTGTATGTGTACAGGAATTTATCCATTTCTTCTAGATTTTCTAGTTTATTTATGGAGAGGTGTTTATAGTATTCTCTGATGGTAGTTTGTATTTCTGTGGGTCAGTAGTGATATCCCCTTTCTCATTTTTTATTGTGTCTATTTGATTCTTCTCTCTTCTTTATTACTCTAGCTAGTGGTCTATCTATTTTGTTTTTTTGGTTTGTTTGTTTGTTTGTTTTTTCCAAAAAAACAGCTCCTGGATTCACTGATTTTTTTGGAGGGTTTTTTCTGTCTCTATCTCCTTCAATTCTTCTCTGATCTTAGTTATTTCTTGTCTTCTGCTAGCTTTTGGATTAGTTTGTTCTTGCCTCTCTAGCTATTTTAATTGTGATGTTAGGTTGTCAATTTGAGATCTTTCAAGCTTTCTGATGTGAGCATTTAGTGCTGTAAATTCCCCTCTTAATATTGCTTTAGTTGTGTCCCAGAAATTCTGGAACAACCTGCTCCTGAGTGACTCCTGGGTAAATAATGAAATTAAAGCAGAAATCAAGAATTTCTTTGAAACAAATGAGGACAGTTTCCAGTAATTTTCATGC
>NW_016894959.1:0-1999 GCF_001698545.2 Rhinopithecus bieti | reverse complement strand
ATATCAGCATTTCAGTGTTGTTCACTTTATATAACAGCATTTGGGTTGGGGATTGGTGTGTTTCTGGTTGTACGAAGGATACTTGTATTATGTTGGGCATAAGACCTTATTATTGTCTTTATTTGAAAACTATGTGTGATCTCGGGAGACGTGTATAGCTTCAAGTTGACAAGGAGTGGATATGTAATGGTTAATACTGAGTGTCAACTTGATTGGATTGAAGGATGCAAAGTATTGATCCTGGGTGTATCTCTGAAGGTGTTGACAAAGGAGGCTAACATTTGAGTCCATGGGCTGGGAAAGGCCAACACACGCTTTATCTGGGTGAGCACAATCTCATCGGCTGCCAGCACAGTTAGGATAAAAGCAGGCAGAAGAACATGAAAAGACTGGACTAGCCTAGCCTCCCAGCCTACATCTTTCTCCCGTGCTGGATGCTTCCTGCCCTCAAACATTGGACTTCAAATTCTTCAGCTCTGGGACTCGGACTGGCTTCCTTTCTCCTCAGCCTGCAGATGGCCTATTGTGGGATGCTGTGATCATGTGAGTTTAATACTCCTTAATAAAATTCCCTATACAGGAGAACTTGAAGTCCGATGTTTCAGGGTAGGATTTAAAATAAATAATTGACTAATTGAGGCCGGGCATGGCGGCTCATGCCTGTAATCCTAGCACCTTGGGAGGCCTAGGTGGGTGGATCACATGAGTTCAGGAGTTTGAGACCAACCTAGCCAACATAGTGAAACCCTGTCTCTACTAAAATACAAAAAAAGTAGCCGGGTGTGTTGGTGGGCACCTGTAATCCCAGTTATTCAGGAAGCCGAGGCAGGACAATAGCGTGAACTTGGGAGGCGTAGGTTGCAGTGAGCCAAGATCATGCCACTGCACTCCAGCCTGGGTGACAGAGCAAGACTCTGTCTCAAAAGTAAGTAAAATAAAACAAACAACTGATAAACTGAAAAGGCAATCTGTGGAATAGGAAACAATAATCCAAATTCATGTATCTGATAAAGAGTTAAAAAATAATGACAAAACAACCTGATTTAAAATGGACATGTGACTTAAATAGATATTGCTCCAAATAAGATATACACATGGCCAATAAGCACATGAAAAGATGTTCAATATTTCTAAATCAAAATTAGGGAATTCAAATCAAAATAACCACAAGATCTTACATCACATTTATCAGTATGGACACTATCAAGAAAACAGAAAATAACGTGTTGGTGACGAACTGGGGAAGTTTGAACCCTTGTTTGTGCCTTGTTGGTGGGAATGTAAAATGATGCAGTCATTATGAAAATAGTACAGAGATGCCTCAACAAGTTAAAAAAAGAATTTTGTATAATTCAAGAACCCTACTTCTGAATTTATGTCCAAAAGAATTCAGAGGAGGATTTCAAAGAGATGTTTGCACGTCTGTGTTCATCCAGAATTATTCACAATAGCCAGAAGTGCAAGCAAGCCAAATGACCATTGGTAAATGAATGGTTTAATACACGTGACATCTACATACAGGGAAATATTATGGCAGCCTTACACAAGAAGGAAATCGTGTCACATATTACAACATGGAGGAACCTCAAAACTTTATACTAAACAAAATAAGCCAGCTACAACACAAAAGGCCAAATACTGTGTCATTCCCTTTACATGAAGTATCTAGAGTAGTCAAGATCACAGAAATAGGAAGTAGAAAGGTGGTTCCCAAGCTCTGGGGGGATGAGAGTCAGGAAATTGGTGTTTGATGGGTACAGAGTTTCAGTGTTGCAAGATGAAAACTTTCCAGAGATCTGTTGTTCGACGATACAAATATACTTAACATTACTGTACTGTACTCTTAAAATGGTTCAGATGGTTAATTTAATGCCACATCATTTTCCTACCATAATAAAAGTACGTCATCAAAAGACAATCCATGATGAATGGAAGAAAATATTTGAAAATTATATGTGTAACATATTTATTAATGATATAAATTATATTTATAATATAA
>NW_016894958.1:0-1306 GCF_001698545.2 Rhinopithecus bieti | reverse complement strand
CTTTAATCTCCAGGCATTTAAATACCATCAAGCACCCTAGTGGACCTCCTGTGTTCTATACATACTGTTCCATACCTCTGTTGTGGAGTAGTAGACCGATTTTATCTTGATAATTCAGGTCAATCACCAATGACAACACTCTACCTCCCTTTGTTCCTGGTGACAGAAATGTAGGAGTAGTCCAAAATGCCAAGGAGGCAATCTTCACTGTCTGTTTAATGGAATTGTCGTAGCGTCTCCTTTTGGCAGCACTTCTCCCTCTGAATCAAGGACTTCTAAGCCAGTGGAAGATAATGTGATAGAAACAGGAAGCAAATCTTTTGTTAGGGGTGATGGTGAGCAGGACATTTTCACTTCCACCCCTTGATTTCTGTACCCGTTAATTCAGGCTGTGGGAGAAAACACTATATATTGGACACTGATTCAGAACGTACATTACTCTCTGGAGAACTTTGCCCCAGCTTTACACAGTCTTGTCACATAGTTAGTATTGCAATTGTAAGTTTAAAAGGCCATTTCACCGTTCTATTAATCCAGTTGCTTTAGGATGATGGGAAACGTGTAAGACCAGTGAATTCCATAAGCAGATACCCACTGCCACACTTCTCTATCCATAAGGTGAATGACTTGGTCAGAGGGAATGCTATGTGGAATGCTAGGATGGTGGATGAGATATTTAGTGAGTTCACAGATTTTGGTTTTGGCAGAAGCATTGCATGCAGAATAGGAAAACACATAGCCAGTGAAAGCACCTTGAGAAATGTTGCCATATTGACAGATCAGTGTTGGTCTCTGCTGCTGGGAAATTAGGCACTCAGCCATGGGCATAACCAGGTCAGCCTTGGTGAGTAAAGTCCATTTCACTGAATCCACACATTATCTCCATCCCTGCCATCATGACCACCTTTTTTATGGGTCACCTGGTCAATGACGGGAGTGGCTTGGGAGAGGGGCTGAGTGGTGTCCACAGGAGCGTTTATACTATCCATTTGCTTATAAAATCTTTCCATTTCTGAAGCGACTGTTGTTGAGCCCTCACATGCTATATAAATATCCTCAGGTTTTCACCACTCAGATAGGCCCATCTACATAACTCTGTCTCAAATTACTTTGTCACCTATTTACTGATACTGCTTCTTCCAAGTTCTTGATCATCCCGCCAAAACACTGGCTATGGGCCATGAACCAGTATATAGTCGGCACGTCTGGCCATTTCTCTTGAAGTTCTGTCTACTAGGAAGATGTCCCTTCACCACTGTCCTTCCAGGATATCTCAGCAAAACAGCTGTAGTACTGCAGCTATTCA
>NW_016894957.1:0-282 GCF_001698545.2 Rhinopithecus bieti | reverse complement strand
CTCTGTTGCCCAGGCTGAGTGCAGTGGCATGACCATGGCTCACTGCAGCTTCTGTCTCCGAGGCCCCAGGGGATCCTCCCACGTCAGCTTCCTGAGTATGTGGGACCACAAGCCTGGGCCACCATGCTCAGCTAATTTTGTATTTTCTGTAGAGACAGGTTTCACCATATTGTCTAGGATGGTCTCAAATTCCTGAGCTCAAGTGATTCACCCACCCCGGCCTCCCAAAGTGCTGGCATTACAGGAGTGAGCCACCACACCTGCTAAGAGGATTTTAAAGGA
>NW_016894956.1:0-280 GCF_001698545.2 Rhinopithecus bieti | reverse complement strand
GTGCAGTGGCATGATCTCCACTCACTGCAAGCTCCCCCTCCCAGGTTCACGCCATTCTCCTGCCTCAGCCTCCTGGGTTTACGCCATTCTCCTGCCTCAGCCTCTGGAGTAGCTGGGACTACAGGCGCCCGCCACCTCGCCCGGCTAGTTTTTTGTATTTTTGGTAGAGACGGGGTTTCACCATGTTAGCCAGGATGGTCTCAATCTTCTGACCTCGTGATCCGCCTGTCTCGGCCTCCCAAAGTGCTGGGATTACAGGCGTGAGCCACCGAGCCCGGCC
>NW_016894955.1:0-368 GCF_001698545.2 Rhinopithecus bieti | reverse complement strand
CACACATACATACACACAGACACATATACACACAGACACATATACACACATATACACACACACACACATATACACACACACATATACACACACACATATACACACACATATACACACACATACACACATACATACACACAGACACATATACACACAGACACATATACACACATATACACACACACACACATATACACACACATATACACACATACACATATACACACATACACACATACACATGTACACACACATACACATACACATATACACACACACATACACATATACACACATACACACATACACATATACACACACACATACACATATACACACACATACACACATACACATACACATACACA
>NW_016894954.1:0-1333 GCF_001698545.2 Rhinopithecus bieti | reverse complement strand
AGGCTTAGTATCTGCTTCTGAAGCCAGGAGACAGAATCCCTGAGTTCATCATTTTCTTTCATCACTTTGACCACTGAACTTAGAAGCAACCAACCAGCCTCATTTTGTTCCTTGGTTCTCCACATATGGTCAAAGGTATTATGTGTAAAGTCACTAAACTTGCTTCTCAGGAGTGGTGAATCAGGAGTGTGAAATGTATTTATTTTGCATAACTCTCTAAACAGTTCATACCAAGGACTATCAGTGTTCTCCACACTATTAGAAGTAGAGTCCTTATCATTTTGTGTCGAATCATATTAAGCAGCCAACTCCAGAAACCCCAAAACCAAAGAAAGAACTCCATCCTTAATACTCTGTTCCTCTAGAATCACTCCTGGTACAAAATCTATATTAGTCAGGGTTCTCCAGAGGGACAGAACTTGTTTTACACTTTGCTTCCCTTTGTTTGCCTCCATTTCTTCCACTGGTGATCACTTGTTTATCCTTCAGGTTATGGTGGGAACTTTATATCCAACAGTTTGGATCAGACACACTCCTATGAGCTTTATCTGTTGTGCTAGGTACTTGATACGTTATTTTAGTCTTCTTTTACTTTACTCTCTCATCTATTGCATCATGAGCTCTTTGGTGGGGAAGAGAAAGACTGAACCTTAATTGTGTTTGTTTCTTCAGTACCAAGTTCAATTTCTCACTCTGAATGAATTGTAACTCTCAGAATTCTCTCTACCTGTGATATCAGGAAGTGTTTGCACCCTTTTTTTTTTTTTTTTTTTTTTTGAGACGGAGTCTTGCTTTGTTGCCCAGGCTGGAGTGTGCAGTGGCGCAATCTCAGCTCACTGCAAGCTCTGCCTCTCAGGTTCACGCCATTCTCCCGCGTCAGCCTCCCGAGTAGCAGAGACTACAGGCGCCAACGGCCATGCCCGGCTAATTTTTTGTAGTTTTAGTAGAGACGGGGTTTCACCTTGTTAGCCAGGATGGTGTCGATCTCCTGACCTTGTGATCCGCCCACCTCGGGCTCCCAAAGTGCTGGGATTACAGTCGTGAGCCACTGCTCCCGGACTGTTTGCACCCTTTATATTAGGTATCCCCAACCCTGGGCGGCAGAGTGGTGCTGGTCCATGGCCTGTTACACAGCAGGAGATGAGTGGCGGTCGAGCATTACTGCCTGAGCTCTGCCTCCTGTCAGGTCAGTCGGGGCATTAGATTCTCATAGGAGTGCGAACTCAATTGTGAACTGCGCATGCAAAAGATCTAGGTTGCAGGCTCCTTATGCGAATCTAACGCCTGATGATCTGAGGTGGAACAGTTTTATCCCAGAACCATACTCCGCCCC
>NW_016894953.1:0-543 GCF_001698545.2 Rhinopithecus bieti | reverse complement strand
AATTTTAGATATTTTCTGCTTTCTCCTGTGGGCATTTAGTGCTATAAATGTCCCTCTAAAACTGCTTTAGCTGCTTCCCAGAGATTCTGGTACATTGTTTCTTTGTTCTCATTAGTTTCAAAGAACTTCCTTATTTCTGCCTTAATTTCATTCTTTACCCAGTAGTCATTCAGGAGCAGGTTGTTCAGTTTCCACGTAGTTGTGTGGTTTTGAGCGAGTTTCTTAATCCTGAGTTCTAATTTGATTGCACTATGGTCTGAGAGACTGTTACGATTTCCGTTCTTTTGCATTTGCTCAGGAGTGTTTTACTTCCAATTATGTAGTCAATTTTAGAATAAGTGCAATGTGGTGCTGAAAATAATGTATATTCTGTTGATTTGGGGTGGACAGTTCTGTAGATGTCTATTAGATCCAGTTGGTCCAGAGCTAAGTTCAAGTCCTGAATATTCTTGTTAATTTTCTGTCTCATTGATCTGTCTAATATTGACAGTGGGGTGTTATATCTCCCACTATTATTGTGTGGGAGTCTAAGTCTCTTTGTAG
>NW_016894952.1:0-1270 GCF_001698545.2 Rhinopithecus bieti | reverse complement strand
TGGTTGCTATATCAGGTGCCTATCTAGTGGATCCTCCTCTCTGCTCACCCTATAGACATGCCTGTCCTGTGTCTAGTTACCTGTGTAAGATGTGTAATTGTTATAATTGGGTCCACACTGATAAATGAGTAGGTGCTAATAGCTCTCTGTGGGGCCCCAGAATCTTTTCTACCAACATTTACAGTATGGCAGACGAAGGGGAAGCCAAAGATGACAACTACCAGAGTGACGTCTCTGAGTTTTTTTTTTATGATTTATTGCATGAATTCATTGAAATGCTGAGTTCTGTTTCATAATAGGTGTGTGTGTGTGTGTGTGTGTGTGTGCTCGCGCGTGCGTGCATGTATCTACGTTGTACAGTACAGGCATACTTTGGAGATAGTTTTGTTTTAGACTACCACAATAAAGCAAATATTGCCGTAAAGCAAGTCACACAAATTTTTTGGTTACTCAGTGCATATAAAAGCTTTGTTGGCTGGGTGTGGTGTCTCACACTCGTAATCCCAGCACTTTGGGAGACCAAGGCAGGCAGATCCCAGAGGTTGGGAGTTCGAGATCAGCCTGGCTAACATGGTGAAACTCTGTCTCTACTAAATATACAAAATTAGCTGGGTGTGGTGGCTCGCGCCTGTAATCCCAGCTAGTCAGGAGGCTGAGGCGGGAGAATCACTTGAAGCTAGGAGGTGGAGATTGCAGTGAGCTGGGATCACACCACTGCACTCCACTCCAGTCTGGGCGATAGAGTGAGACTTGGTCTCCAAAAAAAAAAAAAAAACAAAGCTTTGTTTACACTATACTGTTGTCTATTAAGTGTACAATAGCATTATGTCTAAAAAATAAAAGCACATACTTTAATTTAATTTATTGCCAAAAAATGCTGGCAATCATTTGACCCTTCAGTGACCCATAACCTTTTGCTGGTGGTGGGTTTTGCCTTAGTATTGATGGTGACTGACTGATCAGGGTGGTGGTTGCTGAAGGTTGGGGATCTGTGGCAGTTTCTTAAAATAGGACAACAATGAAGTTTGCCGTATCTGTTGACTCTTCCTTTCATTGTAGGTTTCTCTGTAGCATACGATGCTGTTTGATAGCATTTTACCCGCATTAGAACTACTTCTCCAAGCCCGCTGCTGCTTTATCAACTAAGTTTATAGAATAGTCTATTTTGAAATAGTCATTTCAAAAATGTTTAAGGCTTCAAAAATGTTTAAAGTAGATTCCATCTCAGAAAAACACTTCCTTTGTTCTTCCATAAGCAGCAACTCCTTTG
>NW_016894951.1:0-1265 GCF_001698545.2 Rhinopithecus bieti | reverse complement strand
AAACCTGCATATGAATTACCAAAAATTTTGAATATGATAATGTTATGGAAAGTCTTCAAAGAAATATTGAATGACAAATATCAATTATCTTTAAATGAGGAAACTGACATTTAAAAAATCATTTTCAAGTAACTCCAGGGACAGATGTGCTTTTCATATATTAATTCTTTTAAAACTCATAATAGTAGTACAACAGGTTAAATATGATAAAGAAAATCACAAATTTGGCAGAGTTTGGATGAGAATCTTCTAAGTTTAAAATACACAGCTATGAAAACAGATGATAATAATGACATTAGGTGAAACAGCTTCTATGGAAGATACATATGTCAGTGAAACCAGCCTCTTTGTCTGGGGTCCCACCCAAAGTTCTTGGTCTCAGGACATAGGAAATCAGGGACGTGGACATTCCAAGGGTGAGGTTAGAGCAGAATTTTAATAAACAAAAGAAAGGAAGAAAGCTCTCTGGTGGAGAGAGGGGTCTCAAAAAAATAGGTTGCAGAACCGCATTAAAATGCAGGGGTTTTATACAGGAGCTATTGGGGTCAGTGTCTGATTTACACAGGGCATGTAAAACTAGTTAGGGCTGAGTGTGTCCTTTGCATAAGGTGCAAATTTTGGCAGCCCCACCCCAAACTTCTAGTGCATATGCAGGCTCCTTAACCTAAGTTACTCCATGTTGCTTATCTCTTCCTAGTGCACATGTGTCAAGGGCCGGGGCAGAACCCTCCAAGGTAGACATGCCTGTTCCAGGGTAGTGCTTCTTATTAGTGCTACTACAGTTACCCCACTGTGCAAGCCTCCTCATCTGAGTATTTCCAAGAAGAGAAAAGAATGTACTCACTGAGCCCACTGTATGTCAGCGAATCATGCTGATTATACAGGAGGCCCCTTTCCAGGTTAGGACTCGCCTTCCTTATCTGTGTTTGCAGCCTGATCCTTCAGGCCACCTGTATTAGAAAGAAATGCTTTGGGAGGCTGAGGCAGGTGCATCACCTGAGGTCAGGAGTTTGAGACCAGCCTGGTCAACATGGTGAAACTCTGTCTCTACTAAAATACAAATATTAGTGGGGTATTGTGGCAGGTGCCTGTAATTCCAGCTACTTAGGAGGCTGAGGCAGGGGAATTGCTTGAACCCAGGAGGCAGAGGTTGAAGTGAGCCGAGATCATGCCACTGCACTCCAGCATGGGAGACAAAGTGAGACTCTGTCTCAGAAAATAAATACTTAAGTAAATAATAAATAATAAATAAAATAAAATTAAAA
>NW_016894950.1:0-542 GCF_001698545.2 Rhinopithecus bieti | reverse complement strand
CAGTAGGGGCCGACTGACACCTCACACAGACAGGAGCCCCTCTGGGATGAAGCTTCCAGAGGAAGGATCAGGCAGCAATATTTGCTATTCTGTAATATTTGTAGTTTGGCAGCCTCCACTGGTGATACCCAGGCAAACAGGGTCTGGAGTGGACCTCCAGCAAACTCCAACAGACCTGCAGCTGAGGGACCTGACTGCTAGAAGCAAAACTAACAAACAGAAAGGAATAGCATCAACATCAACAAAAGGACATTCACACCAAAACCCCATCTGTAGGTCACCAACATCAAAGACCAAAGGTAGATAAAACCACAAAGATGGGAAGAAACCAGAGCAGAAAAGATGAAAATTCTAAAAAACAGAGTGCCCCTTCTCCTCCAAAGGAACGCAGCCCCTTGCCAGCAACGGAACAAAGCTGGATGGAGAATGACATTGACAAGTTGACAGAAGTAGACTTTAGAAGGTCAGTAATAAACTTCTCTGAACTAAAGGAGGATGTTTGAATCCATTGCAAGGAAGCTAAAAACCTTGAAAAAAGATTA
>NW_016894949.1:0-543 GCF_001698545.2 Rhinopithecus bieti | reverse complement strand
CATCTAATAGACATCTACAGAACACTCCCACCCCAAATCAACAGAATATACATTCTTCTCAGTACCTCATCACACTTATTCTAAAATTGACCACACAATTCAAAGTAAAACACTCCTCAGCAAATGCAAAAGAACAGACATCATAACAAACTGTCTCTCAGACCACAGTGCAATCAAATTAGAACTCAGGATTAAGAAACTCACTCAAAACCACACAACTACATGGAAATTGAACAAGCTGCTCCTGAATGACTACTGGGTAAATAATGAAATGAAGGCAGAAATAAAGACGTTCTTTGAAATCAATGAGAACAAAGACAACATACCAGAATGTCTGGGACACATTTAAAGCAGTATGTAGAGAGAAATTAATAGCACTAAGTGCCCACAGGAGAAAGCAGGAAAGATCTAAAATTGACACACTAACATCACAATTAAAAGAACTAGAGAAGAAGGAGCAAACAAATTCAAAAGCTAGCAGAAAACAAGAAATAACTAAGATCAGAGTGGAACTCAAGGAGATAGAGACACAAAAAACCCTTC
>NW_016894948.1:0-542 GCF_001698545.2 Rhinopithecus bieti | reverse complement strand
AAAAATTGATCAAAGTAGAAATTAATATTTTTCCTTTAAAGTCCTGCCTTGATATACCCAACTGCTATCTTTCATTTTATTCCCTTTAATTTTAATGGGTTATCCCCTGATTTTTTTCCAAAAGTTTTTTGTTTTTTTTTAGACAGAGTCCTGTTCAGTCGCCCAGGCTGGAGTGCAGTGGCGCTATCTTGGCTCACTGCAACCTCCACCTCCCAGGCTCAACCTCCCGAGTAGCTGGGATTACAGGCACCTGTCACCACACCCAGCTAACTTTTGTATTTTAGTAGAGACGGGGTTTCACCATGTTGGTCAGGCTGGTCTTGAACTCCTCACCTCAGGTGATCTGCCTGTCTCAGCCTCCCAGAATGCTGGGATTATAGGTGTGAGCCTCTGCACCTGGCCTTTCCAAAAGTTTTGAATAGCTATATCCTTTACATCTTCATGTGATTTCAACAACTGCTAAATACAGTGGTGGCTTCCCTCCAAAAAAATTGTCCCCTAAAAGAAAGTAAAAAATAAGAGGGATGCATGAAATTTCTCCA
>NW_016894947.1:0-260 GCF_001698545.2 Rhinopithecus bieti | reverse complement strand
TTTTTTTTTTGAGAAGGAGCCTCACTTTGTCACCCAGGCTGGAATGTGGTGGCATGATCTCGGCTCACTGCAACCTCTGCCTCCCAGGTTCAAGTGATTCTCCTGCCTCAGCCTCCAGAGTAGCTGGGATTATGGGTGCCTGCCACTACACCTGGTCCCTGGTCTCCAATTTCTTGTGTCTGGATTTTGGTTCCCTCTCCTCACTCAGCAAGCCCATTTTACATGGTAGTGCTATGAACTCTCAGGTGGGGTGACTGCTG
>NW_016894946.1:0-284 GCF_001698545.2 Rhinopithecus bieti | reverse complement strand
ACATGCTTGCTCTAATAAAGTCAGCTGGAGAGGCCCATGGGACAAGAAACTGAGGGAGGCCATCCATCATTGCAATTAAAGAACAGAGACCCTCAGCCCAATCACCCTAGAGGGACTGAATTCCAACAACAACTATGTGAGTGAGCCCAGAATTGGAGCCTTCAGATGAGACCACAACCCTGGCTGACACCTTGATTGCAGCTTTGTGAGAGATCCTAAGCTCTAGAGGCACCTAGCTAAGTGATACATGGATTTCTGACCCACAGAAGCTGTAAGTTACTCTA
>NW_016894945.1:0-260 GCF_001698545.2 Rhinopithecus bieti | reverse complement strand
ATTTCTTCCTGGTACAATCTTGGGAGGATGTATGTGTCCAGGAATTTATTCATCTCTTCTAGGTTTTCTAGTTTGTGTACAAACAGGTGTTCATAGTGGTTTCTGATGGTTATTTTATTTCTGTGTGCTTAATGACAACATTCCCTACATTATATCTAATTGTGTTTATATGGCTTTTCTCTTTTTTTTTTTTTTATTTTAGCTTGTGGCCTAATTTTTTTTTTTTTTTTTTTTTTTTTTTTTTTTTTCTAGGGGGCCTA
>NW_016894944.1:0-263 GCF_001698545.2 Rhinopithecus bieti | reverse complement strand
TTTTTTTTTTTTTTTTTTTTGGAGACAGAGTCTCACTCTGGCCCCAGGCTGGAGTGCAGTGGCACGATCTTGGATCACTGCAACCTGCGCCTCCCGGGTTCAAGCGATTCTCCTGCCTCAGCCTCCTGAGTAGCTGGGATCAAAGGCTCCCGCCACCACACTCGGCTAACTTTTTTGGTTTCCATATTTTAGTAGAGAATACACCAGTTTCACCATGTTGACCAGGCTGGTCTTAAACTCCTGACCTCAAGTCATCTGCCTGC
>NW_016894943.1:0-214 GCF_001698545.2 Rhinopithecus bieti | reverse complement strand
CTTTCTGTGCTTTTCTTTGGTGATTTTTTCAGTTTTTTTTTTTTTTTTTGGTGTTTTTTTCAGTTTTTTTTTTTTTTTTTTTTTTTTGAGAGAGTCTTGCTCTCTCACCCAGGCTAGAGTGCAAGGGAGCAATCTCAGCTTACTGCAACCTCCACCTTCTGGGTTCAAGTGATTCTCCTGCCTCAGCCTTCTGAGTAGATGGAATTACAGGCAC
>NW_016894942.1:0-543 GCF_001698545.2 Rhinopithecus bieti | reverse complement strand
CAGGCCTCACCTCCAGCATTGAGAATTACAATTCAACATAAGACTTGGATGGAGATATATCCAAACTCTATCACCATCATAGGCTATAAAGATGTACCAGGCCGCCTGCCTCAATTACAGAGGAAGCTCTGACCTTGGGATCATTGATGTGAGGCGAGAATTGGACTGAGGAAAAGTTAGAGACTATTTTAGACAGCTGTGTGGTATGGAGAATGGTATAAGTAAATATAGTGGGAATTGATGTCTTTTATTGAGCACTTACTATGTTCCAGGTATTGTAATGGGTACCTGACATACCTAGGCATTGTAATAGGTGTCTGATAAATGTTTTCAACCATACAACAACATTAGGAAGGAGAATTTTTTATTCTCATTTTACAGATGAGAAAATTGGGAATTAGGTTAAATAACTGGTAGACCTGAGATTTGAACCAGCTGTTAAGACTCCAGACTCAGGTTGTCTGGAGTCTTAACAGCTGGTTCAAATCTCAGGATCTAGAACTAGATGTACCATATGACCCAGCCATCCCACTACTGGGTATA
>NW_016894941.1:0-207 GCF_001698545.2 Rhinopithecus bieti | reverse complement strand
AGTGAGAGGAGGGCTTTGCTACTCACCCTCTCAATGGTTTCATCTTCGTATGAAACCAGTGTCTTCCCTCTGCACCTCAACCCATGTGAGAGGAGGGCTTTGCTACTCACCCTCTCAAGTCTAAAGCCCTCCTGGCCTTCTCCATCACCTCATCCCTCCATCCCCAGTAAGGGGTCCCGTCCTGGTGACTCTTTCTCATAAACATTT
>NW_016894940.1:0-1265 GCF_001698545.2 Rhinopithecus bieti | reverse complement strand
AAGAAGTAATAGAACAGAGTGCTTAAGAGCATGCAATACATGTGTATTTATTTTCTTTTGATTATTATGAATCAGTAATAGTTATGGTTTATCAAAGTCAATAATAGTCAATAATACAATTCTTCTAAAATACATTTTAAAATAATACTTAGAGCTAATGTGTATAATACTTATTCTTTGCCAGGTATTTTCTAATTTGTACATATTCATTTATTTAATCCTCACTCAATAATTCTATGAGATAAGGACTACTATTATCCTCATTTTATAGTTCCTGATTACTTGGACTACTTGTATTCAAGTCCCAGCTCTTGCACTCGCTAGCTGCATGAGCATTTTGAAGCAGATTTGCTGTTTACTGGTTATCGACTTGCCTAAATCCAGTAAGACAGAATACTCACACAGATGACAGGTTACATGCAGCAGGCAGTAAGCAACAATTGTGAGTCAATACCTGAAGGCTCAGGAAAGCTGCCTGGGGTGGATAGAGTCTTACTTGTTCATGCTCCACTTGTACCACAGCTGAGGAACCCAGAAAGCAGCCCAACCTGGGTTTTACACTCCAGGACAGCATAACTTGCTGGGATAAAGCGTTAAGGGACATCCTCTTTTAGGGGCACTGGAATAGAGCCTTGGCTGTTCTGGCCAGTCTACTCTTTTCTCAGGATGTTGCATTCCCAGTATATTTTAGTTATTCTTGAGAACTTCCACTAAGGAAAGGGAGGGAACTGGGTTGGCCCGAGGCTACCCAGAGAACTATCCTGCAAACATAAACAAGTCACTCAATGTCTCTGTGCCTCAGTTTCTAGATCTGTAACATGAGGCATATTAATCCTTATTTAGTAGGATTATTAACTAAGTAAATATGTGTAAATTGGTGAGAACAATATTTAGAAAAGAGCAGGTACTATACACATTAGCCATTAGTATCACTTCAAAATAATTTTAGAAAAAAATTATCACGGACTTTGATGAACAATATGAGAAATTCATGATCAGCAAAAGGAAATAAATACACTGTCTTAGTCTGTTGGTGCTGCTATAAAAGAATATAATAGACTGGGCAATTTATAATGAACAGACATTTATTTGGCTTACTGTTCTGGAGAGTAGGAACTCTAAGATTGAGGGGTGGCATCTGGCAAGGGCCTTCTTGCTGCATCATCCCCTGGTGGAAGGCAGAAGTGCAAGGGAGCACGAGAAATAAGACAGGACTGAACTTGGCCTTTTGTTTATATATATATATATATATATATATATATATT
>NW_016894939.1:0-207 GCF_001698545.2 Rhinopithecus bieti | reverse complement strand
GTTTGTGGCCTGATGTTTTCCTGGCCAAGCCGGCTGTCAACGTGGTGTCTGATGTCCAGTGTCTGTTTGTGGCCTGATGTTTTCCTGGCTCCTTGGCATCCACTGGGGCCTTATGTCCACCTGAAAGGGGTGTGTCCTCATGCACTGGCCCTTGCCCTGGGGAGAATGGGTGGGGAGTTTCCCTGGCCCTGCCCTTCATCATCTAAG
>NW_016894938.1:0-1259 GCF_001698545.2 Rhinopithecus bieti | reverse complement strand
TTATTATAGTTCTCTATTCTGATGGCTTTAGGCTTATATTATTTTCTTTTATAGTTTCCTAAGGTGGAAGCTTGGATTATTGATACAAAATCTTTCTTCTTTTTTTTTTTTTGAGACAGAGCCGTGCTCTTGTCGCTCAGGCTGGAGTGCAGTGGCACAATCTTGGCTCACTGCAACCTCCACCTCCCGGGTTCAAGCGATTATCCTGCCTCAGCCTCCCAAGTAGCTGGGATTACAGGTGCCTGCCACCACTCCCAGCTAATTTTGTATTTTAGTAGAGATGTGGTTTCGCCATGTTGGCCAGGCTGGTCTCTAACTCCCGACCTCATGATCCGCCTGCCTCGGCCTCCCAAAGTGCTGGGATTACAGGTGTGAGCCACGGCGCCCAGCCTCTTCTTTTCTAATATACACATTAAGTGCTAAAATGTCTTTCGAAGCATTGCTTTTACTGTATCCCACAAGATTTGATAAGTTGTATTTTCATTTTATTTGGTTCAAAACAATTAAAATTTCTCTTGAGACTTTTATTTTACGCAGGTGTTATTTAGGAATATGCTGTTTATTCTCTAAATATTTTCAGCATTTTATCTCTCTGTTACTACCTTTTAAAATTATTTATTTATGTATTTTACTTTTTTACTTTATAGTTTTAATTCCACTGTTGCCTGACAGCAACTTTGTATTATTTCTGTTCTTTTAAATTTGTTGAGGTATGTTTTCTGGCTAGAATTTGATCTAGGTTGGTGAATGTTCCATGTGATCTTGTGAAGAATGTGTATTCTGATGTTGATGGATGAAGAAGTCTGTAGATGTCAATTCAGTCCAGTTGATTGATGGACTGTTTGGTTTAACTACATCCAGACTGCCTACTGAATCTGTCAGTTACTGACAGAGGAGTGTTGAAGTCTCAAACCATAATATTTGATTTGTCTATTTATCCCTGGATTTGTTGTTGTTGTTGTTGTTTGTTTTGTTTTGTTTTGATATGGAGTCTCACTCTGCCGCCAGGCTGGAGTGCAGTGGCACGATCTTGGCTCACTGCAACCTCCGCCTCCCAGGTTCGAGCAATTCTCCTGCTTCAGCCTTCCGAGTAGCTGGGATTACAGGCGAGTGCCACCATGCCTGGCTAATTTTGTACTTTTAGTAGAGACGGGGTTTCACTGTTTTGGCCAGAATGGTCTCGATCTCTTGACCTCGTGATTTGCCGGCTTCAGCCTTCCAAAGTGCTGGGATTACAGGCGTGAGCCACGGCGCCGGCC
>NW_016894937.1:0-207 GCF_001698545.2 Rhinopithecus bieti | reverse complement strand
TGACCCACAATCTAGAACATCAGCTCCTCCCTGAGTCTCCAGCTGAAAGACCCTCAACGCGAACAACATCAACTCCTCCCTGAGTCTTCAGCTGCGCGAACCTCAAACTAGAACATCAGCTTCTCCCCTGGTCTCCAGCTGTAGGGCCTTCAAATTAGAACATCAGCTCCTCCCCGAGTCTTAGGCTGTACGACCCTCAAATTAGAA
>NW_016894936.1:0-1014 GCF_001698545.2 Rhinopithecus bieti | reverse complement strand
AAATTATTATTGAAGAAAATGTCTTTTTTATCATACTCATTTTAAAAGTATTTTGTAATGCAAATAGTGGATTCTCATGATTCCTAACATTCCAGATGTAATATTTTAATATATATTATATATTTTCTTAAGCTACCAATATTTCACCTATCTACATATTTATATTTTCTCTTTAAATTTATAAGTAGCAAAATAAGATATGTAAACAATTTATAGATGCTATGAATAAATGTATATATGTTTGTGTGTGTTTGTGTATATGAATATGTATGAAGCCTCTTTCTTGACCCTAATGCTAAAATTACTAGATATGATTCCCCAATTACAATCTCATGGCCCTGTCTCTGCTTTTACAGAAATAATACTTTGAATATACTCTTTCTCGTTGTTTAATGTTTAATGTCTGCCTTGTTTTAATAGGAAAACACGTCCCATGTGTGCAGGGCCCATGCTGGTTTTGTTCAGTTCTATAACCCCGGCAGAGGGACTGACACTTGGTAGAAGTTCAAAACAATATCAGAAACATTGACTGAATGACCAATTCTAAGAAACTGAAAACTTTGAAAGTTAACAACATTAAAACAAATGATAATATTCATTGAAAGATATAAAGTATGATTAAATAGAAATGCTGTGGTTTTAGTGAACTTTAAAATGCTAATAATGTAACATTATGCAGTAATAGCTATAACATTGCTAATAAGGTTGAATTTCAACTCTATTTTCAAAATTATTTAAAAGTTCTGAATAGATTTAAGCACCAAAATATTAATATAATATATGGGATTATATGGATTATTTTGTTTCTTGATACTTCTGTACTTTCTAAAAGTATCTGCATCAGTTATTACTCATATACAAAATGAGACAAAAACAGAATGTAAACAATAAATTATATTTTTTGACTTATAGTTATTTAGAATTAAATATCTTCCTTTTTAGGTTCAGCTTTAATTCAGTGGAAGTGAACAATTTTATGATCCTGATACATAAATACATATGGCCTTCAAAAGG
>NW_016894935.1:0-690 GCF_001698545.2 Rhinopithecus bieti | reverse complement strand
AGTCAAAGGGGTTGTTCTCTGGGGGGCAGGGGCAGGGGTCACAAAGTGCTCATTGGGGAAGCTTCTGAGCCAGGAGAAGCAATTTTCCAAGGTTAATCCCTCAGTTAAGATGGGGCAGGAACAACTCACAATGGTGGGATGTCATTAGTTAAGGCAGGAACTGACCATTTTCACTTCTTTTGTGATTCTTCGCTTGCTTCAGGCCATCTGGATGTATATGTGCAGGTCACAGGGAATATGATGGCTTAGCTTGGGCTCAGAGGCCTGACATTCCTGTCTTCTTATGTTAATAAGAAAATAACATGAAATAGTATTGAAAATTTTTTGGGGTGGTATGGATAGATAATGGGCAATGTTTCTCAAGGCTGCTTTGAGCAGGATTAGGGGTGGTGTGGGAACATAGAGTAGGAGAGATTAAGCTGAAGGAAGATTTTGTGGTAAGGGGTGATATTGTGGGGTTGTTAGAAGGAACATTTGTCATATAGAATGATGGGTGATGGCCTGGATCCAGTTTTGTATGAATTGAGAAACTAAATGGAAGACACAAAGTCCAAATAAGAGGAGGAGGAAAACAGGTATTAAAGGACTAAGAATTGGGAGGACCCAGGATATCCAATTAGAGAGTGCCCAGGGGGGTTCAGTGTAATTACTTGCTTGGTTGGCAAGTTTTGGGCTCTATCCTTGAGTTTT
>NW_016894934.1:0-1493 GCF_001698545.2 Rhinopithecus bieti | reverse complement strand
TGGCACTCCGGGCTGGAGGGCAGTGGCCGGATCTCAGCTCACGGCAAGCTCCGCCTCCTGGGTTTACGCCATTCTCCTGCCTCAGCCTCCGGAGTAGCTGGGACTACAGGCGCCCGCCACCTCGCCCGGCTAGTTTTTTGTATTTTTAGTAGAGACGGGGTTTCACCATGTTAGCCAGGATGGTCTCGATCTCCTGACCTCGTGATCCGCACGTCTCGGCCTCCCAAAGTGCTGGGATTACAGGCTTGAGCCACCACTCCTGGCTTCATTTTTTTATATAAATTTTTTTTTTTAAAACGCTATGTACAATTATTTATTTTTTTTCCCAAGGATTATTCCCAAACTACATACAATTAATGGATTGCCTTGCAGAGTTGGATCAATAATACCTGACACACTTGTATAGCAAGCATACACTTTACACAGTTCCAGTTCCTCGCATCTATTCTTTGAATCCCAGACACCGTATTGGGCACTAGAAACCAGTGATAAATAATAATAGTTATGTATATTTCCTGAAGAATTATGTGGCATTCTTTGTTTTAAGCACTTTTGATGCCTTAACTCAATCTCTATTACAATACTATGGTATGAGTATCATTTAATATTTCTTTTGGCAGATGGGAATAATCGAGGCCTAGGGAGATTCCTAGGGAGATTAAACTACTTGGCCAGGTTCACGGAAGTGGTGGATCTAGGATTCAAATTCAGCCGGTCTGAATCTAGAGCCTATTCTTTTAGGTATGATGCTATACTTTAATACAGTAATACACTGTTCAAATGAAACTGTAACATGTCATTAAATTTGAACATGTCAATAAACATACCAAGCAATAAAATAATTACAGCTTGTGGAAAGTGCTTATGAAAACAGTAAATAAGCTACTTGAGAATGGTCAAGGAAAGGTTTCTTTGATGTGCTATATATACATTCAACAGACACATGGAGGATAAAAGGAAACAGCCATGCAAAGAGTTCTGGGGAAAGACTGCAGGTGAAGAGAAAGCCAGGTACAAAACCCCAAAACAGGAAAAGTTTGGTTTGACAATGGAATTACCAAAAGACCAGTGTGACTGAAGTATTGTGCATGAAGGAGTAGCAATAGATGGGGTTAAAGCAATAGACAAAGGCAACGGGACATGGTGGCTCACACCTATAGTACTTTGGGAGGCTGAGGTAGGCGAATCTTGAGGTCAAGAGATCGAGACCAGGCCAGGCACGGTGGCACACTCCTGTATTCCCAGCACTTTGGGAGGCCGAGGTGGGCGGATCACAAGGTCAGGAGTTCAAGACCAGCCTGGCCAACATAGTGAAACTCCGTCTCTACTAAAATACAAAATTAGCCAGGTGTGATGGCATGGGCCTGTAGTCCCAGCTACTTGGGAGGCTGAGGCAGTAAAATCGCTTGAATCTGGGAGGTGGAGGTAGCAGTGAGCTGAGACCATGCCATTGTACTTCAGCCTGGGTGACAGAGTGAGACTCCATCTCAAAA
>NW_016894933.1:0-1331 GCF_001698545.2 Rhinopithecus bieti | reverse complement strand
CAAAGTATTTTACCCCAAAATATATTCCTTTGACATATTTTAAATGGCTCTGCAAAACTATCTCTTTTGCAGGAAATTTTGCATTCTGTACAGAATCTCCTTCCCTTACTAAGTCTTTCCAGATAATCTGGCACCTTTTAAGCTCTATGAAATATAACTGTTCTTTCTGAAGGTGGCTTCCTGGAGGCTTCATCTGTATGACAAGAACCTCAGCTTCCACAACTCCCTCTTACCTTAATTCAACCTGATTTCAACTCTTCAGGCAGGGATTCGCCCTTTCAACCAATTGTCAAATAGGAAACCTTTAAATCCACCTACAGTCTGAAAGTTCCCTCTTGGAGATGTCTTACCTTCCAGGCCAAACCAATGTAAACCTTACATGTATTAGTTTATGCTTTTGACTGTAACTTCCGTCTCCCTAAAATGTATAAAACAAAGCTACAATTCAACTACCTTGGGCACGTGTTCTTAGGATCTCCTGAGGATGTGTCACAGGTTATGATGCTTAACCTTGGCAAAATAGACCTCTAAATTAATTGAGGACTGTCTCAGATAGGTTTTATTTACAAGGCATAGAATACTTTGGAGGAAAGTTTTCACAAAAGACCTAAAGAAGTAAACTACCATAGAGAACTTCAAAAGCTCCGACATAATCTTGAAGATTTGAAAACCTGCACACATGCACAGAGATGAGTGTATGCCTACAAAAAACCTGTAAAAGGAGAGGGCTCAAGTAATTTACCTTAATTGACCTTGAAGCCCTGCATAAATAGGAAGTGAAAGCTCAGAATAACATGTAAACTGCCTGAAATTTGAAGACATCCCTTCAAATAAAGATAACTTTGGTAAAGAGTGGGAAATATATCATCCTGAGGAAATTCTTATTGACTAATTATTAGTCAATAACTAATATTAGACTAATTGACCACTAAATTACACTAAAATAGGGATGATACCTATAAATCCATTGTTTAAACTAGTTATTTAAAATAGCTAACGGGGAACTCAGTGGCTATGCACTGCAGAAAACAGGATCCACAGAATTAGTTCAGGAAAATCACTAAACAAATAAGTAGCATCAAGAAAACAACAAGAATAAAATAAAACAACAACAACAAATCCTCTGGTAGAATGGATCCAATACCACAGTTGTTAAAATATATGATCTCAATGTCCAGTTTTCAACAAAAAATTAAGAGACATGCATATAAAAGAAAAGTATGTCACATATACAGTAAAATATTCAATCAACAGCAAATATTCCTAATGAAATCCAGATATTGAACATAGTAGTCAAATATTTAAAAACAGCCATATAAATATGTTTAAAA
>NW_016894932.1:0-255 GCF_001698545.2 Rhinopithecus bieti | reverse complement strand
TCTGTTCATTTTAACTCGAAGCAGTCCTTGATGACAAATGAATGTGAAAAGCCTATAGATGTCCTAAGTTGGGAAATTTCCTTCCTTCCTTCCTCTCTCTCCCTCCCTCCCTCCCATTTTCTCTCTCTCTCTCTCTCTTTCTTTCTTTCCTTCCTTCTTTCTTTCCTTCTTTCCCTCTTTCTTTCTTTCTTTCCCTTTCTTTCTTTCTTTCTTTCTTTCTTTCTTTCTTTCTTTCTTTCTTTCTTTCTTTCTTTC
>NW_016894931.1:0-793 GCF_001698545.2 Rhinopithecus bieti | reverse complement strand
CAGCCCTGAAAGGCTCAGTGAATGTACCAGCCTGAAGCTAACACTCCGCAGATCTGGGATGCCGCCCTCCAAAATGTGGTACAGCTGACAGCTTTTCCCTCCTCCTCCTCCTCATTTAAAGGCAGGAGCCAGCGTGCCTGGCTGTTTATTCTTCTTCCTCCTCCTTCCTGTAATCCCAGCTACTCAGGAGTCTGATAGAGGAGAACCACTTGAACCCAGGAGGCGGAGGTTGCAGTGAGCTGAGATCGCACCACGGCACTCCAGCCTGGGCCACTGAGGGAGACTCTGTCTCCAAAAAAAAAAAAAAAAAAAAAAAAGAGAAAAGAAGTGGGCAGCCTAGTAGGAAGATGGGGCAGCCCTAAAAGGCTTAGTGAACGTACTAGCCTGAAGCTAACAGTCCACAGATCTGGGATGCCACCCTCCAAAATGTGGTACAGTTGACAGCTTTTCCCTACTCCTCCTCACTTAAAGGCAGGAGCCAGTATGCCTGGCTGTTTATTCCTCCTCCTCCTCCTCCTTTATAGGCAGGAGCCATCAAGCCTGGCTATTTCCTCCTCCTCCTCCTCCTCCTCCTCCTCCTCCACAGGTGTGAGGCACCTGGCTTGGTTCTTTGTTTTCCTCCTAATCCTCCTCCTCATTTTAAGACGGGAGCCATCACCTGACTGTTTCTTTCTCCTCCTCATTCTCCCTTACAGATGTGAGCCACCATGCCTGGCTGTTTCCTCCTCATCCTCCTCCTCCTCTTTCAGAGGCATGAGCCACCACCCCTGTTTCCTCCTCCTCCTCCTCCTCC
>NW_016894930.1:0-1248 GCF_001698545.2 Rhinopithecus bieti | reverse complement strand
TCTTATTGAAGAAAAATATTTTAATATATTTAGTATAGCTTATGTGTACAATGTTTTATAAAACTTACAGTAGTGTACAGTAATGTTTCAGGCCTTCACATTCATTCACCACTAACTCATTGACTCACCTAGAGCCACTTCTAGTTCTGCAAGCTCCATTCATGGTAGGTATCCTATAGAGAAGTACCATTTTAATATTTTATACCATACTTTTATTGTGCCTTTTCTATGTTTAGATACACAAATACCATTGTATTATAATTGCCTATAGTATTCAGAACAGTAACATGCCATACAGGTTTGTAGCCTAGGAGCAATAGGCTATACCATATAGCCTAGGTGTGTAGTAGGCTATACCATCTAGGTTTGTGTAAGTACATTCTGTGATGCTCACACAATGACAAAATTGCCTAATAATGCATTTCTTAGAATATATTCCCAACATTAAGTAACACAAGACAGTAGTTTGTTACCACAATTTAAAAGAAACAATGAAAACTGATGCATTTCTAGGGGAAATAACTATGATCATCAAAGAACTAAAATTAGATCCATAAAATAACTAATATTTATGGTAAATACGCCAGGCACTGTTCTAAATATATTACTTATATTGGCTAATTTAATTATTTCAATAACTCTATGATGTAGATACTATGTGTTAACTGTCCCCATTTTCCCCAAGAACCAAGGCACAAATCAAGTAACTTGCTCAGAATCACATACAATAGTAAACTTCAAGGCCAGTTTCAAACCCAGGCAATCCAGCTCCAGAGCCCACAACTTAGCTATATTGTTTTATTAACATAGCAGGAAATGGAAGAGCAATTTCAGAAGGTGGAAAAAAATCCTTAAATAACTGAAGAATTATCAGGTAGAAGAGGAATTAGAATTAGTCTGTGTCATTATAGAAAGCAAGACCAAGACTAAGGGCTGAAAATTACCAATTTGAAGGAGTTCAATAGGTCATTCTGAATCTGCTTTGTGAGGCTATGTGTCTCCCATTAATAGAAATGATTAAGCAGAAGCTGAAAAGAACACATGGTAAGTATCCTATAGAGAAGTACCATTTTAACCTTTTATGCAGTATTTTACCATCCATGGAGCTTGCAGGACTAGAAGTTGCTCTGGGTGACTTAATGAGTGAGTGGCGAGTGAATGTAAGGGCATCCATCCACTGCTGAAAATGTTCTAGTATCTAGATAGAGTTCTGAGTACAAATCACTGCTAGCACTAAAGAAAACTCCA
>NW_016894929.1:0-1272 GCF_001698545.2 Rhinopithecus bieti | reverse complement strand
GCCCCACCACTGCAGCCTGGCCCCACCACCGCAGCCCAGACACACCACTGCTGCCCGGTCCCATCATTGCAGCCCAGACACACCATTGCAGCCCGGCTCCACCACTGCAGCCCGGCCCCACCACGGCAGCCCAGCCCCACACTGCAGCCCAGACACACCACCGCAACCCAGACACACCACTGCAACCCAGCCCCATCACTGCTGCCCAGCCCCACCACTGCAGCCCAGGTCCATTACTGCACATCAGCCCCACCACTGTAGCCCAGCCCCAAACTGCAGCCCAGCCCACCACTGCAGCCCAGCCCCAGCACCGCAGCCCAGGCCCTGCAGTTGTTGTCCCTGCTAGGTCTGTGTGGAGGAATCAGAGAGAACACTCTGGAAAGTGCTGAACACATGAGAGACCCTCAAGGAATGGTGGCTGCCACTGAGAGCTCTGTTTCTGTGGCGCTTTCTGGACAGATGGCTCCTCTGCAGATTTTATTCCAAAACTAAGCTCCCCTCACCCAGTCCTGTCCTCCCTGCTGGCAGAGCTTGTCCCTGGATCCAAGCTCTCTCCTCTGCACCAAATCTGGTGGCCTTGAGTCCCAGCTCTGCTTTGTACAGGGGCTTTTCGAAGCCCTGTCTGCCCTGCTGTGAGATGGGGTCACCCACCTGTCCCCAGGGGATGGTATTGCTGACGGAGCAGGTGAGGACAATGCCAAGAGCTTCACATGGTCTGGCTTTTCCAGACTGGATGTGCCCCTCTGGTCCTCAGTGTCCCAACATGGGCAATGGCTGATGCTGACCACCCACACTTGGTTTCCCCAGAGCCAAGGGGCTCCTTGAGGACAGGGATCTGACCCCACACAGGGCCCCAGGATCTGCTTGACGGAGGCACCAGGCAGTTCTCCCGGAAGGCAGGGCATGTCCTCAGGGCTCTCTGGGGTTGGGTGGGCCTGGGTCATCGCTGCCTCTGCCCACGGTCTTTCTAGAGGCTTCCCCAAGTGCCAGAGCTGCCCTGGAGGGCCAGGGTTACCGGAAAACCCAAAGGGAGAAAGTCAGAGAGACATCAGCCCACCCAAGAAGTGCAGGGCCTTGGGGACACCAAGGGTGAACTCTGTGCTGTGAAGGGCAGGCCTGACCTGGAGAGAAGGAGCCTGCGGAGGAGACAGGAGATCTCCCGGTGCTCTTCCGAGGAAGCCCCTGGATCTCCCACTGTGTTCTGCTCTCCTGGGCGGGCAGCTGTCAGGGTGGGCAGGTGTCAGGATGGTGCCTGGTACAGCTGGTTTGGGG
>NW_016894928.1:0-789 GCF_001698545.2 Rhinopithecus bieti | reverse complement strand
CACCCGCGTTCCCTGTCTTGTTTTAAGGTGCCAGCCATCATGAGTCCCTGCTGAGTGTGATCCCTGCTGCCTCTCCTCACCTGCCATTTCTCACCTGCTGTGGGGCAGAAACTCATCAAGCCAGAGCTTGTCAGAGCTACATGAAAAGTAAGAGCGGGTGGGTGCCGGGCGCAGCTGAGGACCAGCACGCACGGCCTCTGTGCCTTTCCACTCAGAGGCAGCATGGGTTTTGTGTCTCTCCGAGATGCGGATGTCTGCAGGCGCAGCGTCACCTTACCACGCCTCATAGGAGCTGGACTGCCGCAGGACTTTCAACGGGATCCTTAGTTCTCCCAGGAATTCATCTCCAAACTTCAGGTTACTGGCATTCCAGAGGTCAACTCTGAAAACAGCATCGGTACAGCTCTAGCTGATGGCGGGCAGCCCGGGTGGAGAGAGATTACGGGCCACGCTTTGTTACCCTAGGAGCAGAGGGGAGCCTGCAGTGCCTCCCAGAGTCTCCATCAAGGCTCAGCCCACGGGGCACATTTAAAACACATCAGACCAGCCTGTGGCTTTGGAATAAAGATGAGTGTCTCCCAGTGGTAATGGGCAGGCAGAGGAAGGCGGAAGGCCATGGGCCCAGACTCAGACCCCAGGCTCTTAGATAGGAAGGAGCCTGGGCGTCGCTCTGTGCACCCAGGAGTTACATGACCCCAGGCTCTGTGCCAGGAGGGAGCCGGGCATTGCTGCGTGCACCCAGGAGCTACATGACCCCAGGCTCTGCACCAGGAGGGAGCCGGGCATCGC
>NW_016894927.1:0-1273 GCF_001698545.2 Rhinopithecus bieti | reverse complement strand
AGTGCTTTTATATCTATTATCTCATTTGTTTTCATGACATCCTTTTAACAGTAGACAGGCATGACACCCATTTACATTTGAGAAATTCAAGGCTAGAGAGAATAAAAGACTCATTCAAGAATATGTAGTTGAGAAGAAGTTAGGATGACATACAAGCCCTAGATTGACCTGACTCCAAATGCAGTTTAATAAATTTCAAATGTTTATCTTATTTAATCACCAAAATCATAAAATGCTTATTGTATGAACCAGGAATTATGCTTGCCTTTCCATCTTTCCAAAACATATAGCCCCATTTAGCCCACAGCGGATAGATACGTGATGGCAGACTTGCTTCCTCTCTTATCAATGTTCCTCCTCTTTGCATCTTCATTCTCTTCCCCTCCCTGATCCCATAAACACACAGTGTCAAAACATGGTCAGCTATACTTCAGCTGCCACTCAGCATGGATACTAGTTAGGAATCGATGTAGAAAAAAAGATTAGGGAGACCTCCAATGGTGATTCTGGAGGTGGGGTGCAGAATAATACCCTTCCCACTAGAGTAATGATGCTTGAAAATCTCCTGGGAAATGTCTTATTTTGGGCTTTGTCAACTTAATCAAATGCAAATATTTTCGGATAGTGACATTTTAAGTCATTAAGTTACTCAGGCTCTACTAAGAGTATGTTCTTTCTAAAATCAGGTTTTCTCAAGATATAGAAAGCATGCGGGATCCCCATAAAAGCTAAGGAGAAGGACTATGGAAAATTATGGAAACCATGTGGTTCTCCTATATATACACCCCAGTTATGTCTACTACCCTTCTTTCTCTCATATACATCTCAAGTGACAGGAAGACATATATTTAAGAAGTTAACATCCTATGAGGAGAATGTGGTTTAACATGCTGATAGCTCATGATTAATTCCCTTCTGCCCAAATGAAAATGGATGGCTATAACCTTGATACCCCTAAGTCATTAGGGCAATATTAAGAACTCTCTCTAAAAGCTTCATTTAGATTTACTCACATTTGTTAAAAGGATAAAACACTAAAAGGAATCCCAATTGTGTGCAGATGAAAAAAATCAATACAGGTTTACAAAATATGAAGTCAAAATTACACATAAAAGGGTCTCTCCAGGACCAAGTTTTAAAGATAAATATATACTTGACAAGAAGAGTATTCAGATACTTATCAAGTAATAGTTGCAGTTTGCACAGAGGGTAGGAAAATTAAGACAGTATGGGCCAAGGACTTAAACCTTCTGATTTACAATACAGCATCACT
>NW_016894926.1:0-1268 GCF_001698545.2 Rhinopithecus bieti | reverse complement strand
TTATGGTGGGAAAGGCCAAATGGAAGCCATTAGAGCTGCCTCTACCTAGAAAAGTAGTACATGAAAACAATATTGTATCCCTGGAGGGATTGCAGAGATTAGTGCCACCATTAAGGATTTGAAAGATGCAGGGGTGGTGATTCCCATCACATCCCCATTTGATTCTCCCATTTAGCCTATGCAGAAGACAGATGGATCTTGGAGAATGACAGTGGATTATCATAAGCTTAACCAAGTAATTACTGCAATTGCAGCTGCTGTACCAGATGTGGTTTCATTGCTTGAGCAAATTAACACATCTCCTGGTACCTGGTATGCAGCCATTGACTTGACAAATGCCTTTTCTCCATTCCTGTCCATAAGGTCCACCAGAAACAATTTGCCTTCAGCAGGCAAGGCCAGCAATATACCTTTACTGTCCTACCTCAGGGGTATTTCAACTCTCTGGCTTTGTGTCATAATCTTATTCAGAGAGACCTTACGGCTTTTCACTTCTGTGAGATATCACACTGGTCCATTACATTGATGACATTATGCCAATTGGATGCAATGAGCCAGAAGTTGCAAACACTCGACTTATGGGTGAGACATTTGCATGCCAGAGGATGGGAAATAAATCTAATTAAAATTCAGGGACCTTCTATTTCACTAAATTTCTAGGGTTCCAGTGGTGTGGGGCCTGTTGAGATACTCCTTCTAAGGGGAAGGTTAAGTTGCTGCACTTGGCCCCTCTTATAACCAAGAAAAGGCACAATGCCTAGTGGGCCTACTTGGATTTTGGAGGCAACACCTTCCTCATTTGAATGTGTTACTCTGGCCCATTTATCAGGTGACCTGAAAGGCTGCCGGTTTTGAGTGGGGTCCAGAACAGGACAAGGCTGTGCAAATTGATCTACCATTTGAGCCATATGATCCATCAGATCCAATGGTGCTGAAGTGTCTGTGGCAGATAGAGATGCTTTTGGAGCCTTTGGCAGGCCCCATAGGTGACTCACAGTGGAGACCTCTAGGATTTTAGAGGAAGGCCGTGCCATCTTCTGCAGATAACTGCTCTCCTTTTGAGAGACAGACTGGACTTTGGTGGAAACTGAACGTTTGACTATGGGTCATCAAGTTACCGTGCAGCCTGAATTGCCTATCATGAACTGGGTGCTTTCTGACCCATCTGGCCGTAAAGTGGGTCATGGACAGCTGCATTCCATCATCAAATGGAAGTGGTATATATGTGATCGGGCTCGAGCAGGTCCTGAAGGCACAAGTAAGTTACA
>NW_016894925.1:0-2024 GCF_001698545.2 Rhinopithecus bieti | reverse complement strand
GGCCTGGGGTCCCCGGAGCCTGGGGCGCCCTCGAGGAGCCGCGCCCGCGAGGAGCCGTCGCCCGGGAACGAGCTGCCCTGGGGCCCCGGGGAGAGCCGCGCGGGGCCGGCCGCCCGTCTGCCGGTAAGACGCCCGGGTCCGCTCTGGACCCAGCCCGCGCCCACAAGCTCCGGCCCGGGAGGAGGACGGAGAGGCCGAGCCCGCCCTCATCCCCGAGAGCTGCTGCAATGCCCGGATCCGGGGCTCCGCCGAGACTCGGGGCCGTGTAGACGCTGCCCTCAGCCCGGCGGGGAGCCTTGACTTTGGCTTTGGGGTAGTTTGACTTAAAGCAAGGTTCTGCTAGGTCGGCGAAAACCCCTTTTCTTTTGGGACAGAAGGAAGTTGGGAAATAGATAAAGTGTAAATAACTTGAGTTGAGGAAATTGGGAAGAACGCATTTGTAAAAGTGTAAGCAAATTACTGACACCGCCCCAATCTATTTGGTGCAGTTCTCTGAAAACAAAGTGTTTCCCTGCGGGTCTGGGGTCAGGGGCTGTTCAGGGTGGGGAATGACATGTGGCTTTGAGTCAAGTAGCTTCTGGCCGTGAAGGGGTGATCTTGAGCTCTGCCCTGCCCCTCCTCTCCAGGGTTTTGGAGCCTGGACTGCTGAGCAGAGGGCGGTCCGGTTGGGGAGGTGTGGCCCAGGCCTGAGGAGAGGAGAACTTCAGAGGGGCCCTTAGTGTGGCCGGGCCTTGGGTCAGGGAGGCAGGGCCGCTCCAGGGAAGCCAGGGTGGGCGGCAGGTGCTCTTGACTCTGAAGATGCTCAGGGACAGTAGAGGGGAGAGCCAGGGGGGCATCTACTAGAGGGGACAGGGGTGCAGCTAGGCCTGGGGTCCCCAGAGTTCTCTATCCCAGCCCTACCACCCCAGCTGCTTTCCAGGGACTGAGGGCAACCTCTCCCCTGCAGTTGGCCAGACCACCCAGGTGGGCACAGCAGCCAAATGTCAGGGCACGGTCAGCAGGAGGCAGATGGGGCTCAGGTGCTTCCAGATGGAGTTTTGGTTGGACCCTGTTTGTAGGGGACACGGTGACCAGAGGTCCTCCCAGGCTCCAAGGCTTGTTTCTGAGAGACCCCTTGTGGCTGGAACCAGGGCAGCTGCCCAATACCCACCCTCACGGCTGGGGCCATCTCCTGGTATGCCAACTGACATGGTTCTGCCTGTTAACGGCTCTACCCCAAACCAAACTGGGGTCAGAGTCCATCCACAGGCTACAGGTACAGCTGGGAAGGTCAGCTGGGCACACCCCTCCTGACTGGTGTGCAGCATCCTCACTGCATGTTTCCGCAGAGGGCACACGCGAAGTGGAAGAGGGTGCTGGGAGGGGTAGAGTGGAGAGCAGCCAGCAGGTGGTACAGTTGACCCTCCAAGGCGCAAGGAAGCGCTGAGGGCCCTGGGCACCCTGAACCCTTTCTCCGTCCAACCACAGGCTCCTCTGGCACCGCAGCCCCATCTTCCCACCACAGCACCCTGGTCTGTGCATTGGTCAGCCAGCTCCCAAAAGAAGGCCCTGCGTCCCCCCGAGCAGCCAGGAACCAAAGGCAGTGACTTGGCAACTGGCTTTGTCTCTGATAAAAGGGCCTGGTCAGCTATAAAATCCCGGGGTCCTTCTGTCCGCCCCAGCGTCAGCACCCATGACCTCATCTAAGCCCTCCTGAGCTGCTTTCCTTCCCAGCTGGCAGCCTTGCCTGGAGCCCAGATAACCCAGTGGGTCCAAGTCCTCTCCCAGAAAGCTCCCTCCCAAAACTGTGCTCAGTGTCAGCATCAGTCAGGATGCAGCAAGGACAGGAATGGGAACTTCCAGAAGCTTCACTGTCCGTGCTTGAGTCAGTGTCTCAGAAGTGCTGAGGCAATGAACGTCCCTCGCAGAGGCCTCATGTCATGACAGCTCGCCTGGTCCTCTCCCCACTGGATTGTAACCCGAGGCAGCTGTGAGGGCTGAATTTGCCTCCTCAGAACTTCTGACAGTGGGGATGGACAGAGGAG
>NW_016894924.1:0-658 GCF_001698545.2 Rhinopithecus bieti | reverse complement strand
AGCTTACTTTGAGAAGAAAAGTAAGAAGGCCTCAATGTCAGGACTTTCGAATTATGGGAAGAACTAGAGAATTGGAGGACTTAAAATGACTTTAAAATTATATATCCAATAACACACTCCTTCGATGCAGTTAGAATTTTTTAGGTAATGGTGAGAAGAAGTATTTCCAGACCTGGGTATGATGTAGATAATGTCATATGTACATCACTAAAGTATGCCATCTCCTTTACTCCTTCCTTATTCAACACTGGGCGGTAGAAGAATATCTTCATTTGAAAGATGACATATAATTTGTTGCTTTGTGCCTAAGCTGAGCACAAGGTTAGGAAGTAACAAATCTAACACTTAAACCCAGCTGGGCTAACTTCAAGTTCAGATTCTTTTCACCACATTGCACCACACGACATACTGCACATCAAACATCCCGAATAGCATCTTCATCGAGCTCAGATGAGTGCTGAGAGATCCCAGCTGTTGACCATAGTGTTTCTACACGGACAAAATGAAGTGTGTGCAGAGAATGGTGGGTTCAGCACCCAACTCAGCACATGAACAGAGAATAAAGGGTTACCAAGGTAGTCCTATCTTTATGAGTTTTCAAATATCTAAAATAGGATTGTGTTGCTTTGTTTCTCATCTGCAGTTATATGATGGCTCT
>NW_016894923.1:0-335 GCF_001698545.2 Rhinopithecus bieti | reverse complement strand
AAAATGTGCAGGGGAGAAAACTGGAAAAAACATAAAAGTTATATGGTTAGTGTCTTTAAAGTCTAAAAGTTTAAACTATTATTTAAAAAAACCTTACATAGGTCACAGCTGTCGGCCCACACCGTAAGCAAATATCTGTGTGTGGGATGGGAGCCTTCACTTTGGAGTGGTTTTTTGAAACATTAAAAGGACAGAAGAGTGTTTTGTTGCATTGACAAGGTCCCATTCTTTTCTATGGAGTATGATCCTTGTTCATGAGTCTCTTGAATTTGAGATCTTTCCTTTTGATGAAAACACTAATTTTGCTGGTTTTGAGCAGGAAAGGTGATATTTTC
>NW_016894921.1:0-219 GCF_001698545.2 Rhinopithecus bieti | reverse complement strand
CATCACCATCACCACCACCATCATCATCACCATCACCATCACCATCATCACCACCATCACCATCACCACCATCACCATCATCACCATCACCATCACCACCACCACCATCCACCATCACCACCACTATCACCACTACCATCATCATCACCACCATCATCACCATCATCATCACCACCACCACCATCCTCACCATCACCACCACCATCATCACCACCATCA
>NW_016894920.1:0-449 GCF_001698545.2 Rhinopithecus bieti | reverse complement strand
GGGAAAACACTCTATTTCAATCTGAAAAGGAGATGTTGTAATAACCTGATAACATTCAATTGACTGATCAGATCTTGCCCTTTGTACAAATCAAGAAGTAGAACATAAGCTAGAAGTATTACTCAGAAACAGCCCTGTTTCCATTGAATCTATTTTCCTTCTGTACAAAGTAAACGTATCAGAATTTTGTGCTAACACTGTGTACATGTACTACCATGATAATAAAATGTATATTAAGATGTTGTATTCTTTATAATATTTATCTGTATTGAGACCCAATCATAATAACAATATTTTGTTGTACTCTATTTGTGCTAACATTGCTCTATGACTTTTGTAAGTTATCTGGAAATTTTGCAAGGGATATTTCTAACTTAGAAACAAGACAATAAAATATGAGAAAGGTGAAAGATTAAAATACCCATTCATTCTTAGCAGCTCCTCACTTT
>NW_016894919.1:0-539 GCF_001698545.2 Rhinopithecus bieti | reverse complement strand
CGGTTGCGCGCATTGGTTCATACCTGTAATCCCAGCACTTTGGGAGGTCGAGGTGGGCGGATCACCTGAGATCAGGAGTTTGAGACCAGCCTGACTAACATGCTGAAACCCCATCTCTACTAAAATACAAAAGTTAGTTGGGCGTGGTGGTGGGCACCTGTAATCCCAGCTACTCAGGAGGCTGAGGCAGGAGAATCGCTTGAATCCGGGAGGCACAGGTTGCAGTGAGCTGAAATGACGCCATTGCACTTTAGCCTGGGCAACAAGAGCAAAACTCTGTCTCAAAAAAATAAATAAATAAAATAAAATAAAACAAATAAAAGGATGAAATGTGAAAGCATTTGGAGTTCACGCAAGAAAGAATTCAGGGCGAGTCCATACAGTAAAGTGAAAGCAAGCTTATTAGGAAAGTAAAGGAATAAAAGAATGGCTACTCCATAGACAGAGCAGCCCCGAGGGCCGCTGGTTGCCTCTCTTTTGGTCGTATCTCGATTACATGTTAAACAAGGGGTGGATTATTCACGCCTCCCGCTTTAGTT
>NW_016894918.1:0-336 GCF_001698545.2 Rhinopithecus bieti | reverse complement strand
TTCTTTCCCATTTTTATTGGCGGAGATTTCTTTTGGCCCTATAGTCTTCAAAGGGATCCGAAATATCAGTTCTCAGATTCCACAAAACTTGGCTAGCCAACGGCTCCACGAAATACAGGTGTAACTCAGTGAGTTGGATTCACACATCACCAAGCAGTTTCTCAGAGAGCTGCTTTGTTTGAGCTGAGGTTATTTGTGGTCTCGGAGCGCCACCGTGTGTCCTTTTGCAGATTCTGCGAAAACACTGTTAGCAAGCTTCTCAATGAAAACAATGAGGAAACTCTGTGAGCTGAATTCACCCACAACCAAGAAGTTTCTGAGAAGGCTTCTCTGCAG
>NW_016894916.1:0-365 GCF_001698545.2 Rhinopithecus bieti | reverse complement strand
CCTTAAGCTTCAATGAACTCCAAAATATCAGATTGCAAATCCCAAGAAAACTGTGGTAGCAAACTTCTTAATAAAATTACAGTGTAATCTGTGAGATGAATTCACACATCACAAAGAGGTTTCTCAGTAAGCTTCTTTTGGTTTTGTCTGAGGATATTTCCTATTTTACAATCAGCCTAAACTCGCTCCCAAATATCCCTTTGCAGATTCCACGATAACAGTGTTAGCAAACTGTTCCATGAAAAGAAAGGTGTAACTGCGAGATAAATTCACACATCACAAAAAAATTTCTCATAAGGCTTCTTTCTAGCTTTCATCTGAGGATATTTCCTTTGTCACCATAGGCTTCAATGAGATCCAAATTA
>NW_016894915.1:0-2309 GCF_001698545.2 Rhinopithecus bieti | reverse complement strand
TTTCATGGAATCCAAAATACGATATTTGGGAGCATGTTAAAGCCTATATTGACAAAGGAAATATCCTCAGACAAAAACCAAAAGAATCTTTCTGAGAAACAGCTTTGTGTTGTGTGAATTCATGTCACAGATTTACATGATTCTTTTCTTGGAACAGTTTGCTAACACTGTTTTCATGGAATCCAAAATACGATATTTGGGAGCATGTTAAAGCCTATATTGACAAAGGAAATATCTTCAGATAAAAACTAGAAGGAAGCTTTCTGAGAAACTGCTTTGGGATATGTGAATTCATCTCACCGAATTACACCATGAGTTTCATGGAGTAATTTACTAGTACTGTTTTCTTGGAATCTGCAATAAGATATTTCGGAGTGCATTGAAGTCTATGGTGACATAGGAAATATCCTCAGACAAAAACTCAAAAGAAACTTTTTTTGTGAAACTGCTTTGTAACGTGTCAATTCATATTCCAGAGTTACATCTTTCTTTTCATGGAGCAGTTTGCTGACACTGTTTTCGTTTAGTCTGCAAAGGGATATTTTGGTGTGCATTGAGGTTTATAGTGAAAAGGAAATATCAACAGATAAAAAACAGAAAGAAGGTTTCTGAGAAACTGCTTTGTGATGTGTGAATTCATCTTAAAATGTTACACTGTTCTTTTCATTGAGCAGTTTGCAAACACTGTTTTCTTGGAACCTGCAATGGGATCTTTTGGAGCATTTAGAAGCTTTTGTGACAAAGGAAATATCCTCATATAAAATTAGAAAGAAGCTTTCTGAGAAACTGTTTTGTGTTGTTTTAATTCATCCCACAGTGTTACAGCATTTCTTTCCTGAAACAGTTTGGTAACACTGTTTTGCGGAATCTGAGGGGAATACATTTGATCACATTGAAGCCTGTGGTGACAAAGGAAATATTCTCAGATATAAACTAGAAAGAAGCTGTCTGTGAAACTTCTTTGTAATACTTGAATTCATCTGACGGTTTTACACCTTTCTCTTCATAGAGCAGTTTGCTAACACTGTTTTCATGGAATCTGCAAAGGGATATTTGGGAGTGCATTGAGGCATACAGTGAAAAGGAAATATCCTGATAAAATCTAGAAAGAAGCTCCTGAGAAACTGCTTTGTGATGTGTGAATTCATCTTACAGAGATACACCTTCTTTTCATGGAGCAGTTTGGTAGCACTACATTTGGAGAATCTGAGAAGGGATATTTTGGATGACATTGAAGCCTGTATTGACAAAAGAAATATTATCACATAAAACTAGAAAGAAGCTTTCTGAGAAACTTCTTCATGGTGTGTAAATTCATCTTACAGATTTACACCTTTCTTTTCATGGAGAAGTTTGCTAACACTGTTTTCGTGGAATCTGCAAAGTGATATTTGGGAGTGCATTGAAGTCTATGGTGACAAAGGAATTATCCTCAGATAAAACCAAAAGAAGCTTTCTGAGAAACTGCTTTGTGATGTGTGATTTCATCTCACAGATTTACACCGTTATTTACATTGAGAAGCTTGCTAACACTTTGCTCGTTTTATCTGCAATGGGATATTCAGGCACACATTCAGGAATGTAGTGAAAAGGACATATCCTCAGATAAAACTAGAAACAAGCTTTCAGAGAAAGTTGTTTGTGTTGTGTGAATTCATTTCACAGAGCTACAGCTATCTTTTCATGGAGAAATTTGTTAACACTGTTTTTTTGGAAACTCCAAAGGGATATTTGGGAGCACATTGAGGCCTATCTTGAAAACGGAAGTGTCCACAGATTAAAAGTAGAGAGAAGCTTTCTAAGAAACTTATTTGTGATGTGTGAATTCATCTCACAGCATTACACTATTCTGGATATTGAGCAGTATGATAAGACTGTTTTGTGGAATCTACAATAGGATACTTGGGAGGGCTTTGAAGCCTATGGTGACAAAGGAAATATCCTCTGATAAAATCGAAAACACTTTCTGAGACATTATTTTGTGAGGTATGAATTCACCTCATCTTACAGTTACATGATTCCTTCATGGAGCAGCTTGGTAGCACTTTTTTGGGGAATCTGAGAAGGGATATTTTGGATTGCATTGAAGCCTTGGTTGACAAAGGAAATATCCTCATATAAAAAACTGAAAGAAGCTTTCTGAGAAACCGATTTGTGATGTATTAATTCATCTCACAGAGAAACACAATTCTTTTCATGGATCAGATTGGTAGCACTGTTTTGGGGAATCTCAGAAGAGATATTTTGTATCGCAT
Source organism: Rhinopithecus bieti (assembly GCF_001698545.2). NCBI lineage: Eukaryota > Metazoa > Chordata > Mammalia > Primates > Cercopithecidae > Rhinopithecus > Rhinopithecus bieti. The sequence goes on along the minus strand of NW_016894915.1, from coordinate 54 downwards.
TGAAGCCTAATATGACAAAGGAAATATCCTCAGATGAAAACTAGAAAGAAGCTT
>NW_016894914.1:0-724 GCF_001698545.2 Rhinopithecus bieti | reverse complement strand
GTGAGTTACATTTCTCCCCTCCCCTCTGTTTCCTTTCCACTCAAAATAGATTCATGGGCTTTTCACAGTGGGAAAGTGGGCATGACTGTGCTCTTAGAGCTGCATTATAAGGAGAGAAGGGCCAGTTTAGTTCCTTACCTCCTCCTCTCTCCTCACCAAAACATTTTCTTTCCACCTCTTCCGTTTACTAAATGACACAAGAGGGCATCTTGCTTGGGAATGTAAGAACTGGATTTTGTGTCTCTGAGTTGGCTCTGAAGGGCTAGACAGGAATAAGAAGCTAAACTTACAAGGACCATGAGCTTGGTTGTCCTGTGGGTTATAATTTGCCATTTATCTTTTAGCAAGGGAAGAAAAGATCATAGGTAATTTCATCCAAGAAAAAATTCTGCTGTTCTTAGTAAGAGTCAGGCAGAGGTGCCAAGAGATTTCTACTCAAGATTGTGTATTCACAAAACTTAATAAAGTGTAACTGATACCTCATTAAACAATGTTTACAACAATGAATTCTCCAGCTTTAGGTCTTAGAGGGATTCTAATATCTATTTGGGAATCTATAAAGGCAAACTATGCTGGTAGTACTGGATAGACAACACATTTTCAATAAAGCATTAACAAGTAAGAAAAGTAGCCTATACATAATTCTGAAACTCATAAATATAACATTGCACTCTAGGTACTGAGAAAAAATAACTTTGGAAAATAATTTTCCCAGAAGTCTAAA
>NW_016894913.1:0-340 GCF_001698545.2 Rhinopithecus bieti | reverse complement strand
TATGTGTGTATATGTGTATGTGTGTATGTGTGTGTGTGTGTATATGTGTGTATGTGTGTATATATGTGTGTGTGTGTGTGTGTGTATATATGTGTGTAGATGTGTGTATGTGTGTATATGTGTGTGTGTATGTGTGTATATGTCTGTATATGTGTGTGTGTATGTGTGTATATGTGTGTATATGTGTATGTGTGTATATGTGTATGTGTCTATGTGTTTGTGTGTGTATGTGTGTGTGTGTGTGTATATATGTGTGTGTGTATATGTGTGTATATGTGTGTGTGTATGTGTGTATATGTGTGTATGTGTGTATATGTGTGTGTGTATGTGTGTATATGTG
>NW_016894912.1:0-220 GCF_001698545.2 Rhinopithecus bieti | reverse complement strand
CCAAGAGGAAGGGAGGAAGGGAGCCCGGGGCGGCTCAGATGACCCGGCAGGAGCAGCCCCAGACACGGTCGGACGTGGCGGCCACACAGGGGAGCAGGGGCTGGGTGGGGTCTTCAGGCTGGGAGAGGGGCCGGGTGCAAAGGCATGGAAGGGTGTCCCTGAGACCCCGGGGCTGGGGCTACAGGGTCGGGAGGGCCTCGGGCCAGGGCTGTAGACCCGG
>NW_016894911.1:0-221 GCF_001698545.2 Rhinopithecus bieti | reverse complement strand
CCTTTTCTTTCTTTCTCCTTCCTTCCTTTCTCCTCTCCCTTCCCCTCCCCTCTCCTCCCTTTCTCCCTCCTTTCTTCCTACCTTCCTTCCTTTTCTCTTTCTCTCTCCTTCCTTCCCCCCTCCCTTCCCCTTCCCTCCCTTCCCTCTCCTCCCTTTCTCCCTCCCTCCCTTCTTCCTTCCTTCCTTCTTCCTTTCTTTTTTCTTTCTTTCTTTCTTTTTTT
>NW_016894910.1:0-832 GCF_001698545.2 Rhinopithecus bieti | reverse complement strand
CGAAACGCTGTCTCAAAAGAAAAAAGAAAAAAAATACAGCTATAATATGGGTTAAATAGCTTGTTACAGACCACTCTGGGAGCCTAATACTCCTTTGATACTGCCTCTGTGGGGATAGCAGGTTTAGAGTTGACATCAGAGTGTTGGCTGAGGTAACTTTTTTCTACTCAGAGAAAGAAAAGTTCTTGCCTGGACTCGGTGGCTCACACCTGTAATCTAAGCACTTTGGCCAGCCATGGTGGGAGCATCGCTTAAGCCCAGGAGTTCAAGACCAGCCTGGTCAACATGGCGATACCTCATGTCTACAAAAAAATAGAAAAGTAATCCTGGCACTTTGGGAGGCTGAGGCAGGTGGATCACGAGGTCAGGAGATCGAGACCATCCTGGCCAACATGGTGAAACCCTGTCTCAACTAAAATACAAAAAAATTAGCCGGGCATAGTGGCATGTGCCTATAGTCCCAGCTGCTCAGGAGGCTGAGGCAGGGGAATCGCGTGAACCCGGGAGGTGGAGGTTGTAGGGAGCTGAGATCATGTGACTGCACTCCAGCCTGGCGACAGAGCAAGACTCCGTCTCAAAAAATAATAAATAAATAATAAAAAATAAATTTAAAAGTTAGCTGGGCATGGTGGTGTGCACCTGTAGTCCCAGCTACTCAGGACGCTGAGATGGGAGGATCACCTGAGCCTGAGGTCGAGGCTGCAGTGAGCCATGATCATGCCACTGCACTCCACCCTGGGTGACAGAGTAAGACTCTGTCTAAAAAAAAAGGAAAAGAAAAAAAAAGAAAGAAAGAAAGGGCCGGGCGCGGTGGCTCAAGCCTGTAATCCCA
>NW_016894909.1:0-1369 GCF_001698545.2 Rhinopithecus bieti | reverse complement strand
TCCAGGAGCAAGATGTCCTCCAGGGTCATGGGGCCTAGTCAAAGGGCACAGAGGCCAGTCTGAAAGGTTTCTCGCTGGCCAAATAGTGACAGTAAGTGACAGTAACTACTGATAACTCAAATAAAACAGACACTGCGGAGTCCACACACCCATAGAAACTGTGAAGTCCACACACAGACACCGCGAAGCCCCCCCACTCCCCCCCACACACACCATGGAGTCCACACACACACAGACCCCGTGGAGCCTGCATACACACACCGACACCACGGAGTCCACACACACGTAAAGAAGTGCAGGTGCCCACTGCAAGCCTGATGAGGAGCAGGATGTGTGCTTGTCCTCACCTTTCCACACAACAGGTGCAACCTGCCCCAGGTGCTAGAGCCAACCCCCCTCAGCAAAGAGGCAAATCAAAACCACACGCGCGAGGGAGGCAGCAAGAAGGCCGTGTCACCTCCAAGATATGTCGGAGAGAGCTGCACGGCCTAACCTCACTGTGAGGAAACACAGACAGCACAGGTGTCAAGGTGTTCCACAAAGAAAGTGCCTCAGAACCTTCAAAATATCAAGAAGAGCAGCGTCAAGGTGGGGCTGAGGGTATTCCAGGCGGAGGAGATTACAGAGACAGGGCAACTAAACGCAGCGCGATTCTGAGCAGGGGCTTCTCCCACGGCACCACTGGGACGGCCTGGCCCAGCACCAGGTGTGAGTTGTGTCCCAGTGAGCACATTCCTGTCGTGAGGGGAAGCCTGGGCTGCAGGAGAACGTACTCGGGATGACACGCATGAGGCTGGTGGCCTATGCCAATGGCTCAGGGAGAACAAAAGTTCTTTGCAGTATCCTTGAAACTTTCCATGAGTTCTGGTGGTTTCAAGGGGAAAGAGAAATGGGCAAAAGATGCAAACACTTTTCACAGAAAAGGAAACCCACACGGCCAAGAACAGAAGACGATGCTCACCGTAACCCGTGACCAGCAAGTGCAAATCCAGGCGCGGTGAGGCCCCTTGACTCCTGCCAGGAAAGTGAACCCCTGGAATTCTGAGTGCTGGAGAGCCAGCAAGAGTGCCGGTGTCTGCAGGTACCTCTCTTCCGTGCCCTTGGAGCTGGCAATTCCACTTTCAGGTACAAACCTAAGAGGAACACACGTGCACAGCCAGAGGTTTGTGCACGGGCGACGGCAGCACCATTCCTGAAAGCAAAACCAGGCGGCAGCCCAAAAGCCCGTCCACAGGAGGACAGGTGGATGCACGCAGCAGGTTTGCTCAGCAGAGAAACCAAACGAACTGCAAACGACAGATACAGAGAGCAGGGCAGGGAGCCCACAGACAAACCCACCCTCGACAGACACACAGAGCGGGGCAGGGAG
>NW_016894908.1:0-221 GCF_001698545.2 Rhinopithecus bieti | reverse complement strand
ATGTGTGTGCATGTGTGTATGTATGTGTGTGCATGTGTATGTATATGTGTGCATGTGTGTATGTATGCGTATGTGTGTGCATGTATGTATGCGTATGTATGTGTGTGTGCATGTGTATGTATGTATGCGTATGTGTGTGCATGTATGCGTATGTATGTGTGTGCATGTGTATGTATGTATGCGTATGTATGTGTGCATGTATGTATGCGTATGTGTGCATG
>NW_016894907.1:0-295 GCF_001698545.2 Rhinopithecus bieti | reverse complement strand
TAAAGGATGGAATCACAAAATAAATAAGCAATGTCTATCAGAAACACCCAGATGTGAAAGTAACTAATAATTTAGAAATTTTAAATATATGTCATCTTTAGAATTAGAAACTGAAAGGACAGGTTAAACAAACAGTACATTAACAATAATCAGAATAGAGAATAAAGCAAACATACACGGAGAGACATGAAAAGGTAGAGACGGGGGGAGAGGGATGAAAGGGCCCACGCTCATCTAAGTGGAATTCCAGAAGGGAGGAAAGTGATACGGACCCACAGACAAAGGAAACACAAGC
>NW_016894906.1:0-338 GCF_001698545.2 Rhinopithecus bieti | reverse complement strand
AGAACAAAATGTCAAAACCCAGGGATCAGAAATGCTGTTAGTAAGCTTTATAATCTAGTGGAAGAATGCTAGCCTGAAGCCCAATGCCATGCATTACAGAAGTATATTCTCAAAGAATATGTGTCTATATCAGTAAGAGGGATAGGGTGGTTCAATGCAAATGCCAATCTTTAACTTTTATTTCTAAAAGAGTTTGAAATATAATGATTTTCACTTAAGGTTAACAAATTTTCAAATTTTAGGAGACTGAATTATAAGTATTTCAAGATCCAGGAGAGGAAAGGCATTCAAACACACATAGTTTTCCTCCTTTTGTCATAGGATTTTGGGGAGTCACC
>NW_016894905.1:0-827 GCF_001698545.2 Rhinopithecus bieti | reverse complement strand
GATGACCCAACAACAGGACTGAGGGTGCCCGGGGCAAGCACCAACTCATATCATCACCCTCACTGAGCTCCGGGTATGTTTAACCATTGAGTGCCAGGAAACAGACTTTCTCCTGGACACTGGTGCGGCCTTCTCAGTGTTAATATCCTGTCCTGGACGACTGCCCTCAAGGTCCATTACCACCCGAGGAATCCTGGAACAGCCTGCAACCAGGTATTTCTCCCACCTCCTCAGTTGTAAGTGGGAGACTTTGCTCTTTCCACATGCCTTTCTTGTTATGCCTGAAAATCCCACAATCTTATTAGGGAGGGATATATTAGCCAGAGCTGGAGCTATTATCTACAAAATATGGGGAACAAGTTACCCATTTGTTGTCCCGTACTTGAGGAGGGAATCAACCCTGAAGTCTGGGCATTGGAAGGACAATTTGGAACGGCAAAAAATGCCTGCCCAGTCCAAATCAGGCTAAAAGATCCCACTACTTTTCCTTATCAAAGGCAATACCCATTAAGGTCTGAAGCTCATAAAGGATTACAGGATATTGTTAAACATTTAAAAGCTTAAGGCTTAGTAAGGAAATGCAGCAGTCCCTGCAACACCCTAATTCTAGGAGTACAAAACCAAATGGTCAATGGAGACTAGTGCAAGATCTCAGACTTATCAGTGTAGCAGTAATTCCTCTATATCCAGTTGTACCCAACCCCTATACCCTACTCTCTCAAACACCAGAGGAAACATAATGGTTCACTGTTCTGGACCTCAAGGATGTTGCCTTCTGTATTCCCCTGAACTCTGACTCCCAGTTTCTCTTTGCCTTTGAGGATCCC
>NW_016894904.1:0-254 GCF_001698545.2 Rhinopithecus bieti | reverse complement strand
CAAACAAATGCTGAGGGATTTTGTCACCACCAGGTCTGCCTTACAAGAGCTCCTGAAGGAAGCACTAAATATGGAAAGAAAAAAACAGTACCTGTCACTGCATAAACATACCAAAATGTAAAGACTATTGACACTATGAGGAAACTGCATCAACTAATTTGCAAAATAACTGGCTAGCGTCATAATGATAGGATCAAATTCACACATAACAATATTAACTTTAAATGTAAATGGGCTAAATGCCCCAATTAAAA
>NW_016894903.1:0-828 GCF_001698545.2 Rhinopithecus bieti | reverse complement strand
TTTTAAACATTTTGCATTTCCACTAGAAGTGCATGAGGATTTCAGTTACTCCACATTCTCACCAACATTAATCATTCTTTTGAACATTAACTATTCTAGTAGGTGTATAATGATATCTCATGATTTTATTTTGCATTAACCTAGTACTAATGATATTGAGCAGTAAATTGTTAATTTTAAGTTAAATTAAGCTAAATTGGCCATTTGTATACCTTCTTTGGCAGGGTCTGTTGAAATTTTTTGGCCCATTGTTTTACTGGGTTCTTTCCCTTGTTACTGAATTTTAAGAGTTCTTTTTTGTGTTTTGGATATAAGCATTCTATTCAGTTATGTGTCTTACAAATATCTTCTCCAAGTATATGGCTTGCTTTTGCATTTTCTTAAATGTTAATTTAATTTTAATAGTCTATTTTATCATTTTTTAATGGTTTGTGCTTTTTTGTGATCTGAGAAGACTTTCTCTAACCCAGTGTCTCAAAGATTTTCCCTGCTGTTTTCTTCTAGAAGTTAATAATTTTAGTCACTTTATTTAGATCTATGTTTATTCAAGATTCAGTTCAAATATCATTTCCCCTGTGTTTCTTCCAGGAAGAGTTCATCAAACCCTCTGTATTTTCGTAATATCATATGTACACTTACCTTCGAGTACGTGATATTTATTTAAATGTTCATTTTCCCCACTAGACTGTAAGCTTCAGTGCATAGTGATAAGTCTTATTTGTTTGTGTAAAATGCCTAGACCACGCCTAATAAATAATAGGCTCCCAATAAGTACTTGTTAAATAAACGAATGAATACAATTATATTAATTTATTAAATATTTTTACA
>NW_016894902.1:0-873 GCF_001698545.2 Rhinopithecus bieti | reverse complement strand
TCCCCAATTCCCCTGCTCAGGTACCTCACCTCCCACAGTTCTTCTGCTTCAGGCACATTGGCCTCCTCAAGCATGCCAAGTACCACCTCCCACAGGGCCTTTGCACTGACAACACCCATCCACTCATACTTGCACTGCTCATTCCCTCACTTTTCTCAAGTCTCTTCTCAAAGGTCTCCTCTGGCCACTGTCTCCAAATTAGCACCCCAACTCTGTCCCTCTCTGTCCCCTTAAGGTGCTCTAGTCATTTTTTCATAGCATTTGTCTCCATTTGACATAGCATATATTTATTTGTTTATTGTCCATATACTCCCACTGGGCTCTACACTCCATGAATCTTCTATGTGTTGACACTGCTGCATTCTCAGTACCTAGAACAGTGCCTGGCACTTAAATGGTGCTTAATAAATAACCTGTTGACGAAAAAAATCCGGAATCATTCCACATCAACAGTTACCTGTCAATTGAAAATCACAAATTTATACATTTGGAAAGGAGTCTTTATTTCTTATAAAAGGTTACAGCCTGCAGAGTGACCATCCAGACAGGCTGAGAAGCACAGCCTCTGGCAGAGGCTGAAAAGTGGGCACTTCAAGGGAAAGGAAGATGGAACAGGAATTTATGCTGAACTCGTTGGCCAAATATACATATTCAACAAATTACAAGAGGAGCTATGAACATTTATGAAGAGGGACTTAATGTATGCATACTAAATAAATATGGAAGAGGGACTTAATGTATGCATACTAAATAAACATGGATGTTACATGTGACCCATATTCACTTTAGGGTGAGACCTAACATTTATACGTACTGAAGTTAGGCCCTATACATCAAAAGGTAAAGCAGGGACAGGAATGCATGGAAGTGTGC
>NW_016894901.1:0-1475 GCF_001698545.2 Rhinopithecus bieti | reverse complement strand
AATTGTGCTTAAATATTTTTCTTATCAATTATACTGAACTGAACAAAACTTCAGAGAAAACAAAAAGATTCATACGTAAGGTAACTAGAGCTAAACTTGACTGCCTTTCCCTTTCTGGAAATGTCATACAACTGCATTTTCTATAAACCTGCTCCAACTATAGATCTCACTTTACTAGACCACATGTTATAAGCAGTAAGTCTTTTATTTCTAATAACTTCATGTCAAGGCATATTTGAAAACAGTCCAGGCACAGTGGCTCACACCTGTAATCCCAATAATTTGGGAGACTGAGGCAGGCAGATTAGTTGAAACCAGGACTTCAAGACCAGGCTGGGCAACATAGGGAGGCCCTGCAAATACCAAAAAATTTAAAATTAGCAAGGTGTGGAGATGCAAGCCTGTAGACCCAGATAATTAGGAGGTTGGGGTAGGAGGATTGCTTGAGCTGGGAGCTTGAGGCTGCAGTGAGCCACGATTGTGCCACTGTACTCCAGCCAGGGCAACAGAGTAAGACACTTTCTGCTACAAAAGAAAATAAACAAACAAAAGAAACACTTGAAAAAATATATTTGAATACTTGATATATTTATTGATATACATTTTGGTAGATTTTACATGGTTCTGAAGTCAGAAATATTTAAACCCATACCTGCCTCTCCTGGTTACATGACCTTAGTAAACTAACATCTGTTTCCTCATCAAACATGGATGCAACAATACTTTCATCTGGGGCACCGGGCACTGTGGCTCATGCCTGTAATCCCAGCAATTTGGGGGGCTGAGGCAGGTGGACCACCTGAGGTCAGGAGTTAGAGACCAACCTGACCAACATGATGAAACCCCATCTCTACTAAAATACAAAATTAGCCAGGCATGGTGGCGAGCACCTGTAATCCCTGCTACTCAGGAGGCTGAGACAGTAGAATTATTTGAACATGGGAGGCAGAGTTTGCAGTGAACCAAGATTGAGGCATTGCACTCCAGCCTGGGCACCAAAGAACAAAACTTTGTCTCAGAAGAAAACAAACAAATAAAAAATACGTCCATCCGGGAGAAGATAGCTGGGAAGCAGCCAGCCCAGTGCCAGTCTCATAAACAAGGATAACAACTGCGTAACTTGCCTGCAACCTACTTGCTATTTTAGGACATTCTACTTAAGTAATTAAAGAACTGATCTGGTTCCTCTAAAACTGGTTTAAGAATATCTAAATTCTATTTCTAATCTTATTATAAAAGCAATAAATTACTAAAGAAATTCAATGGGCCCCATGTCTCTTTCTTATACTCACTGCAAAATCATTAGGAAAATAACTCTTTTTTTTGTTGTTACAGATTCTTTTTTGTGTGATGAAGAGTTTGACCATATCCTTTAAGCCAAAGAATATGTGTGGTCAAAATATGTATGTGCACATAGGCTGTTGTGGAAAATCTAAAACATGGACTGTCATTATTAACTATACTATGCAATATTT
>NW_016894900.1:0-708 GCF_001698545.2 Rhinopithecus bieti | reverse complement strand
AAATATATTATATATATATAATTTTAGCTTTTATTTTGGATTAAGAGAAGCCCAAATATAGCAGAAGAAAGGAAATGACAAAGATCAGGTCAGAAATAAATGAAATGGAGACTAGGACAATCATAGAAAAGATCAACAAAACTATAAGTTGTTTGTTAATATAAGCCAAATGGGCAAATTTTGTATAAACTAACCAAGAAAATGGAGAAGACTCAAATAAATGAAATAGAAAAAAGAAGAGGCATTAGAAGTGATACCTCATGAGTACAAAAGATCCTAAGAGACTAATATGAACAATGACATCTCAACAATTGGATAATGTAGAATAAATAAATTCCAAGAAACATAAAACCTCCTAAGACTGAATCATAAAAAATAGAAAATCTGAACAGACAATAGGTAATGAGATTGAAACTGTAATCTAAAGTATATCAACAATGAAAGTTCGGTACCAGAAGTCTTAACTGGTGGATTCTACCAAATACTTAAAGAAGAATTAATGACAATTCTTCTAAAACTCTTTCAAAAAATTGACGAGGCAATATCATTTCCAAACTCATTTGTATAAAGCCAGTATAACCCCATTACCTAAGCCAGACAAAGACATTGCAAGGAAACAAAATTACTGCCCAATATCCTTGATGAAAGTAGATGCAGAATTCTCTCAAACAAATATACAAGAAAAAAACAAACAACCCCATCACAAAG
>NW_016894899.1:0-828 GCF_001698545.2 Rhinopithecus bieti | reverse complement strand
TTCACCAAGGTTCTTGAACTAGAAATATCATTTGACCTAGCAATCCCGTTACTAGGTATATACCCAAAGGAATATGTATCATTTTATTATAAAGACACACGCACACATATGTTTATTGCAACACTATTTACAATAGCAAAGACATGGAACCAATCCAAATGTCCATCAATGATAGACCCTATAAAGAAATTGTGGCACATATACACCATGGAATGCTATGCAGTCATGAAAAGGAATGAGATCATATCCTTGATAGGGACATGGATGAAGCTGGAAGCTATCATCTCAGCAAACTAACACAGGAACAGAAAACCAAACACTACATGTTCTCACTCATAAGTGGGACTTGAACATTGAGAACACATGAATACAGACAGGGGAACAACACACACCAGGGCCTTTTGTGGGGAGATGGTGAGGGGAGAGAACTAAAAGGGTGGGTTAATAACTGCAGCAAACCACCATGGCACGTGTATGTACACCTATGTAACAAATCCTGCACTTTCTGCATATGTATCCCGTTGTTTTTTAGAAGAAATAAAGAAAAAAAAAAAAAGGAAAGAAAGTGTCACTCTTTGGACTCATGGACTGTATTTTCTTCCACTGGACTTAAGTGCCCCATGCATGAAATCCTGCTACTCATTGCCATAACTCCCTAATGCCAGTTACTTTGATTTTCTTCAGTTAACTCTATTTGGATTTATTTTAAGTTTATGCCTAATCTTTGTCTGGATAGACACTCTGGATTTAGTAGCCATTCCTTGCCTGGCTAATTTGTTTATTTTATTTCTTTTTTAATTTTATATTTTTTAATTATTCAAATAATTT
>NW_016894897.1:0-252 GCF_001698545.2 Rhinopithecus bieti | reverse complement strand
AATTTTATGGTCCTAAGTCTTACATTTAAGTCTTTGATCCATCTTGAGTTGATTTTGTATAAGGTATAAGGAAGGGGTCCAGTTTCATTTCTTTGCATATGGATAGCCAGTTTTCCCAACACCATTTATTAAATCGGGAATCTTTTCTCCATTGCTTGTTTGTGTCATGTTTGTCAAAGATTAGATGATGGTAGATGTGTGGTGTTACAACTGAGGCCTCTGTTCTGTTCCATTGGTCTATATATGTGTTTT
>NW_016894896.1:0-254 GCF_001698545.2 Rhinopithecus bieti | reverse complement strand
TGCTGGGCCCAGGTGGGGCCGTGGAGCCTGCGGGTGACACCCTGACCAGTGCCCTCAGGCTCTCGGCCCTCTCCGAAGCGTCCAGGTTGCTGCGGGGCTCAGTTCCAGGAGCCTTCCCGAAGGTCACACACTGCTCGCACGTTTCTGTGGCTCCTGGCATCTGCAGGGCACAGTTCTCACACTCTGCTCCTGGCCTTAGCACAAAACCCCAAATTCTATGGGCACCTCCACCCCAAACCAGACCCTCCTCTTGT
>NW_016894895.1:0-254 GCF_001698545.2 Rhinopithecus bieti | reverse complement strand
TTTTATTAAAGAGGCATTAATGATGGAGGACCCTTGTGTAGTGAGGAAACCTCTTTTTGCCCATGTAACAGCATGGTGGTGCAGGATATGGTAGGCATATTTAGAGCCAGTATAAATATTGATGCGTAGTCCCTTTGCAAGAGTGAGGGCTCAAGTTAAGGCAATGAGTTTGGCTTGCTGAGAGGTAGTGGAGGGGGGCAGAAAGTATATGCGTCAGGTGGGAGGAAGAAAATAGATTCTGGAAGTTATGAGAA
>NW_016894894.1:0-253 GCF_001698545.2 Rhinopithecus bieti | reverse complement strand
GAAATGCAAAGCACCTGTTACATAATGTGAACCTAATAAATGGTAACTTTATAAACAGCTGTGTCACCTATTGTTTGATATAGCACAATAGGGTGACTATAGTCAATAATAACTTAATTGTGCATTTTAAAATAACTTGAAGATGTAATTGGATTGTTTGTAGCTTAAAGGATAAATGTTTTAGGAGATAGATATCCTATTCTTCAGGGTGTGTTTATTTCACATTGCATGCCTGTATCAAAACATTTTACAT
>NW_016894893.1:0-254 GCF_001698545.2 Rhinopithecus bieti | reverse complement strand
GTAAGAAAACCCATTTTCAATTTTTTCAATTTTTTTTTTTTTTTTTTTGAGTCAGTCTTGTTTTGTCGCCCAGGCTGGAGTGCAGTGGCTCGATCTCAGCTTACTGCAACCTCCACCTCCCCGATTCAAGTGATTCTCAAGTCTCAGCCTCCCAAGTAGCTGGGATTACAGACACCCACTACCACACCCAGCTAATTCTATTCTCTATTCTCTATGTGCAGAAGCTATATACAGAGAATCTTGGTACACAGATC
>NW_016894892.1:0-252 GCF_001698545.2 Rhinopithecus bieti | reverse complement strand
ATTAAGGAGTTTTGGGCTGAGATGATGGGGTTTTAAAATATACAATCACGTCATCTGCAAACAGAGACAATTTGACTTCCTCTCTTCCTACTTGAATACCCTTTCTTTCTTTCTCTTGCCTGATTTCCCTGGCCAGAACTTCCAATACTATGTTGAATAGGAGTGGTGAGAGAGGGCATCCTTGTCTTGTGCTGTTTTCAAAGGAATGCTTACATATTTTGCCCATTCAGTATGACATTAGCTATGGGTTTG
>NW_016894891.1:0-708 GCF_001698545.2 Rhinopithecus bieti | reverse complement strand
TAAAGGTTAATTGTCTTATCTTTTAAAATTTTTGTTTCAAAATTTTAATTCCCACGTTTTAATTTTTTTGCTTATGTTTTGTTATTTTAATAGTTTATTAAAACATAAGAGGTTTACTTTAAGCTTTTAGTTATTTAATAATGTAGGTATTTAAAACTTTTATGCAGGGTTTATTTAGAGGAATAAACTTCAACTCAACTAAACATCAATAACTATGAAGATCCTGTAAAAAAATAATCCTTATTTTGAAAGACAGTTTTTTTAAGAGATGGGGTCTCACTGTGTTGCCCAGACTGGTCTTGAATTCCTGGGCTCAAGCAATTCTTTCACCTCAGCTTCCCAAAGTGCTGGAATTATAGGCATGAGCCACCATGCCCAGCACTGAAAGACAATTTTATTTGTCAAGAAGAAGAGAGTCTTATAATTTAGCATATATCAGAATTATAAAATGATATTTGTTAATCACTATGCATGAATATTTGCCCAGGTATCAAGAATAAAATTAAGGGTACACACATTTTATCATAGACAAAAGTAACTATGTGTTTTAATGAGGGCTAAAGTACCAAAATTCAAATTTTAGAAAATATCTATTACCTAGTGCTTGGGAAAATCTTTTCCCATAAGACTGAAAACACCAATTTATAATTTTGTAAAGCTGGAAATATTTGACTACATAAATGTCTTTATTTTGTATATTTATTTTTT
>NW_016894890.1:0-707 GCF_001698545.2 Rhinopithecus bieti | reverse complement strand
AAATTCTTATTGATTAAATAACCAAAAGGCATTACAAAGGATAAGCAAGAGAAAGACTGCTAGTATTTTCCAATGCCCATTGACCTCTTTCTTTTTTGAGATAATAGAATCATTAATGCCTGCCTGGTTTATTTATTTTCTTTTCTCTTTTGTTTGAGACAAGGTCTCACTCTGTCGCTCAGCCTGGAGTACAGTGGCGTGCACATAGCGCACTGCATCCTTGACCTCCTGGGTGTAGGCAATCCTCCCACCTCAGCCTCCCTAGCAGCTGGAACTACAGACATGTGCCACCATGCCCGGCTAAATTTTTTGGTACTTTTGTAGAGATGGAGTTTCACCATGTTGCCCAGGCTGGTCTCGGACTCCTGAGCAATCCACCCATCTTGGCCTCCCAAAGTGCTGAGATTACAGGTGTGAGCCACTGCACCCAGCCTCTTGCCTAGTTTAAAGCTGACACGTCCAGTAAAGTTCGTTATTCTTCTGGCTGAGGTGCAGATGTGATGGCTAGATCTCAACAGTCATTATGGACCATGAGTCAGAAGACACATATTGATTTTAATGGAGTTAAAAGAAAGTGTTGGAATATATGCAGATTATAGACCCTTAAATTATTCATTTCCAGAATTTGTTTATATGAGTGAAAATAGCCTTCTATGTAAGTGGTGTCTCCAAAGGACAGATTTAGCAGAATGTAAGACTGACATTCT
>NW_016894889.1:0-826 GCF_001698545.2 Rhinopithecus bieti | reverse complement strand
TCTCGCTCTGTCGCCCAGGCTGGAGTACAGTGGCGCGATCTCGGCTCACCGCAATTTCCGCCTCCTGGGTTCATGCCATTCTCCTGCCTCAGCCTCCAAAGTAGCTGGGACTACAGGTGCCCGCCACCATGCCCGGCTACTTTTTTGTATTTTAGTAGAGATGGGGTTTCACAGTGTTAGCCAGGATGGTCTTGATCTCCTGACCTCGTGATCCACCTGCCTCGGCCTCCCAAAGCACTGGGATTACAGGCGTGAGCCACCGTGCCCGGCCGTATTTATTTATTTTTTAGAGACAGAGTCTCGCTCTGTCACCCAGGCTGGAGTGCAGTGGCATGATCTTAGCTCACTGCAACCTCCGCCTCCCAGGTTCAAGCAATTCTCCTGTCTCAGCCTCCTGAGTAGCTGGGAACACAGGCACACGCCGCCGCACCTGGCTAATTTTTTATATTTCAGTAGAGACGGGGTTTCACCCTGTTGTCCAGGGTGATCTGGAACTCCTGAGCTCAGGCAATTCACCCCCCTCAGCTTCCCAAAGTGCTAGGATTACGAGTGTGAGCCACCTTGCCTGGGAATTTTGGTATTTTAGTAGAGACTGTGTTTCACTCTGTTGGCCAGGCTGGTCTCCAACTCCTGAGCTCATGTGATCCACCCACCTCAGCTTCCCAAAGTGCTGGGATTACAGGCGTGAGCCACCGCATCCAGCCCACTTGCTTACCTTTTATATTATTTTGAAGTAAATCCCAGATATCATATCATTTCATCTGTAAACATAACCATACACAGTATAATTATCAGGCTTTAAAAGTAATAAACCTGGGCCGGGCGC
>NW_016894888.1:0-368 GCF_001698545.2 Rhinopithecus bieti | reverse complement strand
ACATCATCAGAGGAGCACAGCTGTCACAACTGCTGCACGGCTGAGAAGCTTTAAATCAGGAACAGCAGAAAGAGACCCCAATGGGGAGGGGAGCTTTCTCTACTCCACCCCATCCTCAGCTCTGCATGGGGAGAGGCAGGCTTGGGGACAGAGCCCAGGACCAGTCATGGAAATGTCAGCCCAGCTCCTGTTTCAGGAACCTACCAGCTCCCAGCCCTGTGACAGTCCCTGCACAGCCCAGTGCCTTGGGACTCACGACAGACCCCACAGCATCTTTTCTGTTCATGGGAGGCACCTCACTGACAATGGGCAATTTGTTCCTGGTCGTGTGCCCACGGAGAGCAGAGCTCAGACATGGACGGTGTGTC
>NW_016894887.1:0-825 GCF_001698545.2 Rhinopithecus bieti | reverse complement strand
GGTCTTCTTTCTATTTTTAAAATCTTACGTCAAGTGTTCCTTTAAAACAATGGAATGTATTTTTTAATTACTAGATTTTTGGTTAAATGTTGTATATAAATCAGCCATATTCATTGCCTCTGTCTCTAATATACCAATAAAATAGCCATAAAGAGTAAAAGAAGGAATAAAACCACGTGAGTAAATAGCATATTTATCAGGATCAGATAAGAGATTTAAAATTAATTATTAAAAAAACGAAAAAAGTACTGTTAAATAATTGAGCCTACAATGTAAACACCTACCACAAATAAACATAAATTTATAATAAAAATATGTAACAATGAGCCTTATTAACCTAATATAATACTATATTATTATAATTAACATTATAATTTTTTAGATATAACTAAATACTAAGAGTTTTATTTTATTTTGTGTGTGTGTATATGTTGCCCTTTTGAATTTTCTAAATAAATAGAAATCACAAATATATGCTTTTAATTTGGAAGCTTCTTCTTTTGTTGTGTTTTATTTTGTTTTAAACCTCAAGTGTATTGGTCAAATTGGTTTACTTCTTTTTTTAATTTTTTTTATTATACTAGGGTACCTGTGCACAGCATGCAGGTTTGTTACATAGGTATACATGTGCCATGTTGGATTGCTGCACCCATCAACTCATTAGGTGTTTTCCTAACGCTATCCCTCTCCCAACCCCACAGCCCCAACAGGCCCTGGTGTGTGATGTTCCCCTTCCTGTGTGCATGTGTTCTCGTTGTTCAACTCCCATTTATGAGTGAGAACATACAATGTTTGGTTTTCTGTCCTTGTGATATTTTGCTGAGA
>NW_016894886.1:0-826 GCF_001698545.2 Rhinopithecus bieti | reverse complement strand
GCATCTTTTCAGTGTAAGTTTTCTAATAACCATATTTATTTTACAGACTTCTGCCTTGATGAACAAATTCGAACACCAGTTTAAAATATTGGATATTCAAACACAACAAATGGAAGATAAAATGAGTAGCTCTACAACCCTAACACCACCACAAGTAAGTATAGCTTCTCTACTTAGAATAACTTTTAAAATTATCCCACTTCAAATTATAATGGTGTTGTGAGCCTAAATGATCTCTAGAATGTTAAATAAACATGGTGTATCTTTACAATGACGGTAGGAAGTTACTGCTCATCCCCTAGATTGCTGAGGAGGCGTTTTCCCTAGCTTGGTTTGAAGTTCTGGGAATTGTACTGAGTTGCATGTCTAGAGTCTAGATCCTGGTTCTATCTGACTGCCAGTGGTACTTACTGATGAAGGCCATAGCACTAGAGGCTCACTGAGGCCAGTTGGTATTAGATATTATCCCATCCCTCAGCTAGTTCATCTCATTGTAAATTTTCTTATGTTGCCTGCCTACTCTTTAGGTGTTTTATGTATGCATGAGTCAGAGGTGAACCAAATAGAAAATACAAGATAAATTAATTTTCAGAAAACTGGGATATTTTCTAAACCTGGAACCTGGACAGAGACCTCCTACGAAGAAAATTAAAATTTGAAACTAGTTTGTGTGTGACACATGTCAGAAACAAAGTTTTGTAAAATTTAAATATTCAGATAGAAAATTTATTTCATTATCACTCTTCTCTTCGATCCCAGCACCTATCATGTAGTTAGCCAAATGAAAAGAGAACTTGTTATTACTATTTTGGAGGCTAATATGGAA
>NW_016894885.1:0-401 GCF_001698545.2 Rhinopithecus bieti | reverse complement strand
TGCCTGTAATCCCAGCACTTTGGGAGGCTGATGTGGGCGGATCACGAGGTCAGGAGTCTGAGATCAGCCTGGTCAACATAGTGAAACCCCGTCTCTACTAAAATACAAAAAATTGGCCGGGCGCGGTGGCTCAAGCCTGTAATCCCAGCACTTTGGGAGGCCGAGACAGGTGGATCACGAGGTCAGGAGATCGAGACCATCCTGGCTAACACGGTGAAACCCCGTCTCTACTAAAAAAATACAAAAAACTAGCCGGGCGAGGTGGCGGGCGCCTGTAGTCCCAGCTACTCGGGAGGCTGAGGCAGGAGAATGGCGTGAACCCGGGAGGCGGAGCTTGCAGTGAGCTGAGATCTGGCCACTGCACTCCAGCCCGGGCGACAGAGCGAGACTCCGTCTCAAAA
>NW_016894884.1:0-370 GCF_001698545.2 Rhinopithecus bieti | reverse complement strand
AGGGAGGAAGGAAGAGAGGAAGGAAGGAAGGAAGGAAGGAAAGAAGGGAGGGAGGAAGGAAGGGAGGAAGGAAGGAAAGAAAGAAGGGAGGAAGGAAGGAAGGAAAGAAAGAAGGAAGGAAGGAAGGAAGGAAAGAAAGAAGGGAGGAAGGAAGAGAGGAAGGGAGGAAGGAAAGAAAGAAGGGAAGAAGGAAGAGAGGAAGGGAGGAAGGAAGGAAAGAAGGGAGGGAGGAAGGAAGAAAGGAAGGAAGGAAGGAAGGATGGGAGGGAGGAAAGAAGGGAGGGAGGAAGGAAGAGAGGAAAGAAGGGAAGGAGGGAGGAAGGAAGGAAGGAACTTCAGAATCCCATATAAGATATGATGAACCTTGATT
>NW_016894883.1:0-369 GCF_001698545.2 Rhinopithecus bieti | reverse complement strand
AGTAACTGTTCCTGGAGGTGGATTTTGAAAATCGCTTCCATGCTTAAGAAAAAATCTAGTGTTTATTCGTTTCTTCACCACAATGAAAGCTAGAATGAAACTTAAAAAAATTAGGGTAAGTGTCTCTAGGTTTACTCAGCCTTACCTCAGAAGTATACAGTGTATTAAAACATCTGTTTTAAATTTAGGACCCATTAAGAAGAATGGATGGACAGCAGCCCTCCTTACACCCTAATTTTACTGTCTAAGCTCCATGTGCCCAACTGAAACAGTACATGAGGAGGTATTTATTCATGGCCACCCATATACCAGGGGAAGGGTCCCTTCCTCACAACTTTAGGATCATTCCTACAATCCTGGCTGGGCAGT
>NW_016894882.1:0-401 GCF_001698545.2 Rhinopithecus bieti | reverse complement strand
GGAGTATAAATTAGTTCAACCATTGTGGAAGACTGTGGCAGTTCCTCAAGGATCTAGAACTAGAAATATCATTTGACCGAGTGATCCCATTATTGGGTATGTACTCAGAGGATTATAAATCATACTGCTATAAAGACACATGCACACGTATGTTTACTATAGCACTATTCACAATAGCAAAGACTTGGAACCAACCCAAATGTCCGTCAGTGATAGACTGGATAAAGAAAATGTGGCACATACACACCATGGAATACTATGCACCTATAAAAAAGGATGAGTTCATGTCCTTTGCAGGGACATGGATGAAACTGGAAACCATCATTCTCAGCAAATTATCACAAGGACAGAAAACCAAACATTGCATGTTCTCACTCATAGGTGGGAATTGAACAATGAGA
>NW_016894881.1:0-401 GCF_001698545.2 Rhinopithecus bieti | reverse complement strand
TGAATTCCACCTTAGATTTCTACATGGCAGATTTTACCTAGGGAATGTACGGATTATCCATTGTGATTGTTCAAGCAAGCACCAGGGCTCTGTCCTCACCTAGCAAAGAGGAAAATTCTTGGGCAAGTCTAAGAATGTAAGAAAAGCATCAACCAAGGAGAAGTGTCTAGTATACTAATTGCATATGCACCCAGACTGGTCATTCTGTTTAATCTGTACTCACCTATTGACCCTGAAGTTCTGCATCAAATTCCAGCTTTTATCCCCAAACTATATTGACCTCATTGTGGTTTTCCTGCTCTTGTTTGGACATCCAGATCTTTCATGAAATGTCAGGTTCCAGGCTACTTTGTTACTGATTGTTTCTTGCCTGTTTGAGCATCAAGAATTACCACTTAGTT
>NW_016894880.1:0-401 GCF_001698545.2 Rhinopithecus bieti | reverse complement strand
TCTATCTATCTATCTATCTATCTATCTATCATCTATCTATCTATCTATCTATCTATCATCTATCTATCTATCTATCTATCTATCTATCTATCTATCATCTATCTATCATCTATCTATCTATCTATCTATCTATCATCTATCTATCTATCATCTATCTATCTATCTATCTATCTATCTATCTATCTATCTATCTATCTATCATCTATCTATCTATCTATCTATCTATCTATCTATCTATCATCTATCTATCTATCATCTATCTATCTATCATCTATCTATCTATCTATCATCTATCTATCATCTATCCATCTATCTATCAATCTATCTATCATCTATCTATCTATCTATCTATCTATCTATCATGTATCTATCAGCTATCTATCTATCTATCTATCTATCAT
>NW_016894879.1:0-827 GCF_001698545.2 Rhinopithecus bieti | reverse complement strand
CGGGAGTCCCTGTCCAAAAGGTGCGGCCGCGTCAGGGGCTCTCTCCAGTCAACTGTGACCTCGGCACCGGGGACTAGGAGATGTCCAACCTCCCTGGAAACCACCGTACCCCGCACTCTGCATGGCAGTGAGGACGCTCCCATTGCCTCCAGACTGCCCGCCTTAAGACCACGGGAACTACCCAGTCCAAACCAGACCGAAAATCCCCTCTGAAGTGCCTCTTGGCTGATTTCCAGACTTTAGGTCTCAGCTAAGACCTAAAACAAAAGCGGCTCATTTTCTTCTGCACAGTGGCGTGACCACAGTATAAATTAGATAATCAGTCTCAGTAGCCTGCAGAAGGCACTCTGGACTTTAACATTCTCACAGACCTGACCAACTTCTGTAAGAGACTAGGCAAATGGTCCAAGATACCCTATGTTCAGGCCTTCTAGGACTTGCATTCTCGCCCAGACCTCTGTGCCCAATGTTTGTTGGCCCAGGTCCTGCTCACAAAATCGACTCCCTCAGCCAAGGAGAAGGACAACTCTTCCTCCTTCTCTGAGCCTCCTGACACTCTTTTCCTGCCTCCTCTTCGGTCCCCACTCAACCCCTCGTTACCCTAACCCCTCGTTTTCCCCATCCTCGTCGGCGCCACCCCTTCCCTCTACCCCTTCTGTGTCCCCACCAAACCTGACAGATCCTGCCTCTCCTACTTCCACCTCCTCTCCTTCCTCGCCTGTCTCAGCCCATACTCGGTCCAGGACCGACCTGTGTCCCTTATGAGAGGTGGCAGGCGCCGAAAGAGTAGTCCGGGTCCATGTGCCATTTTCATTGGCAGACTTGTC
>NW_016894878.1:0-263 GCF_001698545.2 Rhinopithecus bieti | reverse complement strand
CATACATAGGGAAAATGCGAGACACATTACCAAACTCCAGCAACAATAACCTAAATGTGCCCAGAAGTTCCTTCTCTCTCCATTTATTTTGTCAGGGTACAGGGAAGAGGGGAGTGGACTCAATTTTAACATACCACATAGCCTAGCCGGTGAAAGCATACGTTTTGAAAACAGTCTACCTATAGTTGAATCCTGGCTGAGACAGCATGCAAGCTCAGTATTGTCTAAACTCAAGACTCACCCTCTTTCTACATTGCTTCTGC
>NW_016894876.1:0-662 GCF_001698545.2 Rhinopithecus bieti | reverse complement strand
GTCTCGGCCTCCCAAAGTGCTGGGATTACAGGCTTGAGCCACCGCGCCCGGCCTATTTTATTTTTTGAGACGGAGTTTTGCTCTTGTTGCCCAGGCTGGAGTGCAATGGTGCGATCTCAGCGCACTGCAACCTCCGCCTCCCAGGTTCAAACGATTCTCCTGCCTCAGCCTCCCAAGTAGCTGGGATTACAGGGGCCAGCCACCATGCCCAGCTGATTTTGTGTTTTAGTAGAGACGGGGTTTCACCATGTTGGTCAGGCTGGCTGGTTTCGAACTCCTGACCTTGGATGATCCACCGGCCTCGGTCTCCCAAAGTGCTGGGATTACAGACTCATGTGAGCCACCGTGCTGGGCCTATTATTATTATTATTATTTTATTTATTTATTTTGAGATGGAGTCTCACTCTGTCGCCCAGGCTGGAGTGCAGTGACGCTATCTCGGCTCACTGCAAGCTCCGCCTCCCAGGTTCATGCTATCCTCCTGCCTCAGCTTCCCAAGTAGCTGGGACTGCAGGCGCCCACCACCATGCCTGGCTAATTTTTTGTATTTTCAGTAGAGACGGGGTTTCACTGTGTTAGCCGGGATGGGCTCAACCTCCTGCCCTCATGACCCACCCGCCTCGGCCTCCCAAAGTGCTGGGATTGCAGGTGTGAGTCACCGC
>NW_016894875.1:0-1279 GCF_001698545.2 Rhinopithecus bieti | reverse complement strand
ACTGGGTATGGCCCTGTCTCTGCTCAGCGCTAGTTCTTTCCTCTTCAGTAAGTGGCCCCATGGCCAGGCACAACAGCTCACGCCTGTTATCCCAGTACTTTGGGAGGCCAAGGCAGGGGATCGCTTGAGCCCAGGAGTTTGAGACCAGCCTGGACAATATGGTGAGACCCAATCTCTACAAAAAAATAAAATTAGCTGAGCATGGTGGCACATGCCTGTAGTCCCACCTATATGGGAGGCTGAGGCAGGAGGATCACTTGAGCCCAGGAAGCAGAGGTTGCAGTGAGCTGTGATCGTGCCATTGCACTCCCGCCTGGGTGACAGATTGAGACCCTGACTCAAAATAAATAAATAAATAAATAAAGCCAGGCACAGTGCTCATGCCTCCAATCCCAGCACTTTGGGAGGCCGAGGCGGGCAGATCACTTGAGGTCAGGAGTTTGAGACCAGCCTGGCCAACAGGGCCAGATCCTGTCTCTACTAAAATGCAACAATTAGCCTGGCATGGTGGCTCATGCCTGTAATCCCAGCTACTCAGAGGCTGAGGCAGGAGAAATGCTTGAATCCAAGAGGCAGAGGTTATAGTGAGCCAAGATTGTGCCACTGCACTCCAGCCTGGGCAACAGAGCGAGACTCTGCCTCATAAATAAATAAATGGGCAGCAGACAGCAGGGAGCTGATTCATTCTGGAGAGAACCCTGAGGCTCGCGTCTGGCCAGCATCTTGTAGAGACCTCAGCTTCCTACCCTGAACTCACCTCTTGCTGTCCCCAAACTTACAGAAAAGGACGTTGCCCTTTTGCCAGATGCAACCAGCAGGCTGTCCTCCAGCGCCCTCCAGGGTGTTCTTGGGGAGTCCGCTTCCGTGGGCCCACTTGTTCACCATCAAAAGCCCTTGGCGGGGAGGGCTTGGTGGCTCACGCCTGTAATCCCAGCACTTTGGGAGGCTGAGGTGGGCAGATCACAAGGTCAGGAGTTTGAGACCAGCTTGACCAATATGGTGAAACCCCGTGTCTACTAAAATACAAAATTGGCTGGGCATGGTGGCGGGTGCCTGTAGTCCAAGCTACTCAGGAGGCTGAGGCAGGAGAATTGCTTGAACCCGGGAAGCAGAGGTTGCAGTGAGCCAAGATCACGTCACTGTATGTACTCCAGCCTGGTAGACAGAGGGAGACTCCGTCTAAAAAAAAAAAAAGCCCTTGTCCAGAAGCCCCTGCAAAGCAAAAGTCTGAGACTCCATCTGCCTTGGTCCTTGGGAGAAGGTGAAATTAGACAAACTG
>NW_016894874.1:0-207 GCF_001698545.2 Rhinopithecus bieti | reverse complement strand
GGCAGCAGTGGCAGCAACAATAATAGTAATAGCTAATATTTGTGTGACCAGAATTTTACAATATATCACATTTAATCTTCACAATCCTATAAAAGTGTTTTACATCTCACTTTACAGATGAGATACTGAGGTTCTGATTGGCTGAACCACCTGCAGCAGTTCATAAAACTAGTCAACGGCAGAGCCAAGACTCAAGCACAGGCAGGC
>NW_016894873.1:0-245 GCF_001698545.2 Rhinopithecus bieti | reverse complement strand
GCTAGATAATCCCTGGAAGTCTTTTCATTACTCTGCTTTCTGACTGGAAAGTTAGTATAAAATACATGATTATCATTATAATAGCAAAGCATTTTCATTATCTTTTAATGGATCTAACTTCTAGTAGAGACCATGTATTATGCATGCCAGTGAATTTAAATTGAGAAAGCTAGGATTTTGTACCTGTGTTTCAGCAAGGCAGGAGTACATGAAATTTACTTGTTTGTCTCATCGAATCTTTTCCT
>NW_016894872.1:0-373 GCF_001698545.2 Rhinopithecus bieti | reverse complement strand
GTACTGACTTTTCAGCAATAGGTACCTTAGAACCATAAAGTGTTCTTTTGCATTTAGCAGAAGAAAGAATGAAGGTTACATATATGCTGTTTTGCAAAATGACTTGAAGAGCTGCTGGGTGCAGTGGCTCATGCCTGTAATCCCAGCACTTTGGGAGGCCAAGGTGGGCAGATCATCTGAGGTCAGGAGTTCGAGACCAGTCTGGCCAACATGTGAAACCCCGTCTCTACTAAAATACAAAATTAGCCAGGCGTGGCCCCAGCTACTTAAGAGACTGAGGCAGGAAAATCGCTTGAGCTCAGGAGGTGGAAGTTGCAGTGTGCCGAGATCACGCCATTGCACTACAGCCTGGGTGAGAGTGAGACTCTGTCTC
>NW_016894871.1:0-894 GCF_001698545.2 Rhinopithecus bieti | reverse complement strand
CTGAGGAGTGCTTTACTTCCAATTATGTGGTCAATTTTAGAATAACTCTGACGTGGAGCTGAGAATGTATATTCTGCTGATTTGGTTTGGAGAGTTCTGTGGATGTCTATTAGGTCCACTTGGTCCACAGCTGAGTTCAAGCCCTGAATATCCTTGTTAATTTTCTGTCTTGTTGATCTAGTTTCTAATATTGACAGTGGGGTGCTAAAGTCTCCCACTATTATTGTGTGGGATTCTAAGTCTCTTTGTAGGTCTCTAATAACTTGCTTTGTGAATCTGGGTGTTCCTGTGTTGGGTGTGTATATATATATATATGATAGTTAGCTCTTCTTGTTGCATTGATCCCTTTACCATTACTTAATGGCCTTGCCTTTTTTGATGTTTGTTGGTTTAAAGTCTGTTTTATCAGAGACTAGGACTGCATCCCCTGCTTTTTTTTTCCCTTTCCATTTGCTTGGTAAATCTTCCTCCATCCCTTTATTTTGATCCTATGTGTGTCACTGCATGTGAGATGGGTCTCCTGAACACAGCACATCATTAGATCTTGACTCTTTATCCAATTTGCCAGTCTGTGTCTTTTAATTGGGGCATTTAGCCTATTTACATTTAAGGTTAATATTGTAATGTGTGAATTTGATCCTGTCATTATGATGCTAGCTGGTTATTTTCCCATTAGGTGATGCAGTTTCCTCATAGTGTTGATGTTCTTTACAATTTGGTATGTTTTGTAGTGTCTGGTAACTGTTTTCCATTCCATATTTAGTGCTTCCTTCAGGAACTCTTGTAAGGCAGGCCTGGTGGTGACAAAATCTCTCAGCATTTGCTTGTATGTAAAGGATTTTATTTCTCCTTCGCTTATGAAGCTTAGTTTGCCAGGATATGAAATTCTGGGTT
>NW_016894870.1:0-894 GCF_001698545.2 Rhinopithecus bieti | reverse complement strand
AAGATCAGATGGTTGCAGATGTGTGGTATTATTTCCAAGGGCTTTATTCTGTTTCCTTGGTCTATATCTCTGTTTTGGTACCAGTACCATGCTGTTTGTTACTGTAGCCTTGTAGTATAGTTTAAAGTCAGGTAGCGTGATGCCTCCAGCTTTGTTTTTTGGCTTAGGATTGTCTTGGCAATGCGGGCTCTTTTGGTTCCATATGAACTTTAAAGTAGTTTTTTAATTCTGTGAAGAAAGTCATTGGTAGCTTGATGGGGATGGCACTAAATCTATAAATTACTTTGGACAGTATGGCCATTTTCACAATATTGATTCTTCCTATCCATGAGCATGGAACGTTCTTCCATTTGTTTGTGTCCTCTTTTACTGCAATTTGTCTGTGTCCTTTTATTTCGTTGAGCAGTGGTCTGTAGTTTTCCTTGAAGAGGTCCTTCACGTCCCTTGTAAGTTGGATTCCTAGGTATTTTATTCTCTTTGTAGCAACTGTGAATGGGAGTTCATTCATGATTTGGCTCTCTGTTTGTCTGTTATTGGTGTATAGGAATGCTTCTGATTTTGCACGTTGAGTTTGTATCCTGAGACTTTGCTGAAGTTGCTTATCATCTTAAGGAGATTTTGGGCTGAGATGATGGGGTTTTCTAAATATACGATCATGTCATCTGCAAACAGGGACAATTTGACTTCCTCTTTTCCTAATTGAATAATCTTTATTCTTTCTCTTGCGTGATTGCTCTGGCCACAACTTTCAACACTACATTGAATAGGAGTGGTGAAAGAGGGCATAACTATCTTGTGCCAGTTTTCAAAAGGAATGCTTCCAGTCTTTCCCCATTCAGTGCAATTTTGGCTGTGGGTTTGTCATAAATAGTTCTTATTATTTTAGATACATTC
>NW_016894869.1:0-1245 GCF_001698545.2 Rhinopithecus bieti | reverse complement strand
CTCCCCTAGTGAAACCCTGTATTCATTAGCAGCCAGACCCCATTTTCTCCAAACTCTCCAGACCTAGGAACTCACTAATTTACTTTCTGTTTCTATACATTTACTTATTCTGGACTCCTTATATGAATGGAGTCATACACTACATGATATTTTGTGACTTGCTTCTTGTACTAAGCAAAATGTTTTCAAGGTTCACCCATGTTGGTGTTAGTTCCTTTTATGGCCAAATAATATTCCATTGTATTTTATTTATTCATTGATCCATTGATAGTTATTTGTGTTATATTCAGTTTGGGTCTATAATGAATAATCCTCTTGTGAACATTTTCGTAATAGTGTTTGTGTGGACGTGTTTTTTTCCCTCACTCTCTTCAGTAAATACCTAGCAGTGGAATTGCAGAGTGATACAGCGATGGTATGTTTAACATGTTGGGGAACTGCCAAACTATTTCCAAAGTGCCTGTTCCATTTTACATTCTCCCTAACCAGACCTTTTACTCTAGTAGTTTTTTTCCCCTAACTTCCCACTTCCCTTCCTTTCTACTTTGCTTTTAGATTGTTTTCTTTCTTTCTTCCTTCCCTTCATCCTGCCTCATTATCTCCCTCCCTGGCTTCCTCTCTTCTCTCCTTCTTTTCCTTTGTCCCTATTTTCTTCTCTTTAGTTATCTTCTATATTCTTTTCACCACTATTGCTCCTTATTCCCACTGAATATGTATTTTAATAAAATTTTAGAGTATCGTTGGAGATCTGGAAGTAAGGGGTTGGTGAGTAGAGCTGGAGAACTTAGAGGTACACATTAAAGGGCCAGACCATTTAATGTGTATTAAGTTGACCCCACTGGGCCTGTGGAGAGGACTCTTGGGTTCATTATAAATATGTGGTCAGTGATAATGGAGCAAGACATCAATTTAGATTCATGTACTATGGTGCACTAGTTGAGATCACAGGCTCTGGCTTACGCTGCCTGAATTTAAGTCCAAAATGAAGCACACATTTTCTGGGAAAGCTCTGGCAAATTAGCCTGACCCTGTGCTTTGCCTACTTAAATATAAAATCAGCTTAATGTATACCACTTGCTTTAGAGTGTAATGGAGTTTACATGAGATAATCCATGAGAGTGCTTAGAAGAGTGTCTGGAACCTACCATGTGCTCCGTAAGTGCCTGCTACAGTTATCTGTGGGAACAGCGTAGTGGGAGGTTAAAATAAGATACTGCTGAGAAACAGAGAAAACCCATAAACAGT
>NW_016894868.1:0-659 GCF_001698545.2 Rhinopithecus bieti | reverse complement strand
CTCATTTGTCTATTTTGGATTTTGTTGCCATTGCTTTTGGTGTTTTAGTCATGAATCCTTGCCCATGCCTATGTCCTGTGTGGTATTGCCTAGATTTTCTTCTAGAGTTTTATGGTTTTAGGTCTAACATGTAAGTCTTGAGTATGTCTTGAATTAATTTTGTATAAGATGTAAGGAAGGCATCCAGTTTCAGCTTTCTACACATGGCTAGCCATTTTCCCAGCACCATTTATTAAATAGGGAATCCTTTCCCCATTTCTTGTTTTGTTAGGTTAGTCAAAGATCAGATAGTTGTAGATGTATGGTGTTATTTCTGAGACCTCTGTTCTGTTCCACTGGTCTATATATTTGTTTTGGTACCAGTACCATGCTATTTTGGTTACTGCAGCCTTGTAGTATAGTTTGAAGTCAGGTAGCATGATGCCTCCAGCTTTGTTCTTTTGCTTAGGATTGTCTTGGCAATGTGGGCTCTTTTTTGGTTCCATATGACTTTAAAGTAGTTTTTTCCAATTCTGTGAAACTGGTAGCCTGATGGGGATGGCATTGAATCTATAAATTACCTAGGGCAGTATGGCCATTTTCACAATATTGATTCTATCCCTGAGCAAGGAATGTTTTCCATTTGTTTGTGTCCTCTTTTATTTTGTTGAGCAGTGGTT
>NW_016894867.1:0-1082 GCF_001698545.2 Rhinopithecus bieti | reverse complement strand
AACCTGGGCTTCCCATAAATGAAGGCCTCCCTCCAAGCATATACCCCTATCAAATTCAGCACTTCCCAAATGACCTCAGAGGCACAGCTGCCCTTGATGAAGACCACACTCAGAATAAGAATTAGGAGGTGGTTCTTGGACATTCCCTGGCCGTCACTCAGCCTCCTCTGGTCGCTGAGTTCTACTGTGTTTTCAAAGACATAGGAGTGGTTGTTGGGGTCCATCTCAGTCAGAGCAATGCCAATCATTAGTTCTATGAACTCGTGAGCTTTCCCGAAGATCATGGGAAGGCAGTCCTTATACTTCTTGATGACAGTCGTCAGCATCTCAGCCTTTGTGACAGGCTCCTTTGGTTGATATTTGAGGAGAAGCAACTGCACCAACTCAGCCACCTTTTCATCCAGTGCACATGTGAGCAAGGATTCACTGTCTGAAGAGGCATGCCATGTAGGTGTATCCTCCACTTTTGCCTGCTGGACTCCTCATCCAATGGGCCTCACAAAGGGGAGAAAGAGCAGGAGCTCAGAGGTCTCTGGGGAGCATCATGAAGAGGAATCCTGGGAGCACTCTGGAGAAGAATTGGAAACCCAGCAGCAGGCATGTCCTCATCCTCTGGAGCATCCAGAACCAGAATAGAGGATGAGGAGGAGGAAGAGCAGGAAGAGCAGGAGGGGAATAAAAGTGGCAAGAGGAAGAGGAAATGGAGGAGGCTTCCTCCTCCTCATCTGTGGAATCCTGTGCATCTACCAAGACCTGTATCAGAACTGGGTTCTGGAAGTCTTGCTCAAAGTTGAGGTGGGGACAGCTTGGGAAGAGGCGTGATGACTGTTTTCAGAAGTAGCATCCTTACAGCAGGGATGGGGAGGATGGGATCCCAGAGGCCTGAGGGACGGAGGGACAGTGTGAGTGGCCTCAGTTGAGAAACTCACCCATGATGGGTGACAAAGGCCAACTTACAGCTCTTCTTCTCTTAAGGTGGTGCTCTAGGGCCTCATAGGTGTCCTGTTTTATAAGGGGTTTGTTCCCTGGGAACCTGTAGGAGGATGTGAGAGAGCATCTTGGGGCACAGATGGCAGGCAGAA
>NW_016894866.1:0-892 GCF_001698545.2 Rhinopithecus bieti | reverse complement strand
AAAAAAAAAAAAAAAAAAAAATTTTACCATTCCCTTTCTGCTGAAATGCTAAAATCCAGGACAATGTACTAAGAAAATCTAAGTAACTGCCATGATTATCCTTTGGGCAAATGATTAAAGAGACAGACACACAGATCAATCTATCTTGTGGACCACCTTCTTCAACTTATCTTCCCAATAGGAATCAGAAGATGAATAGGATGAAGAGTACATAGAGGGGACAGAAAACTAAGATGAAAGGCAAGAGAACTTACAATAAATAAACGGCACATTCTAAAGCACACTACATCTATAGCAGTAAAATATCTCATAGCAGTAAAACATCTCAAGCTGTAAAATGCTTTGGGGAGAGTAAGTACTGATTTTAAATTTACTTGTAGGGTTTCGAAGTTTAGCAGAACGTGCCAAGGCAAGATCAAAGTGAGCCTGGTCTGCATTCTCACACAAATTGATGATTCGACACAGGCAATCGGCAGCAAATACCCGAGTGGCCCAGCGAGGGGCCACAAAAGGCTTTGATTTATCTTCTTCACCTAACGTGGTAAACATGGTATCATCATCCATCTCATCCTTCTTTTCAGATTCTTCATCTTTTCCACTACTTAAGAGAGTTGCAGTACTCATATCTATAACAAGAATAAGGAATATCATAATAACCTTACATAAGCAAAATGATCCTTTAAAAGTTATTATTGTTAAAATTTTTTAATTTTAAAAAAAGACTAAATTCTTACTTTCTGGAAAACAGCAAAACTAGCAAACTTTTTTTTTAAAATCAAAAGCCAAGGAAAGGATAACATAAATTACTTTTATGTAAACTACATTTACATATTTCAATAGTTTTACATACTATGTGTTACTCTAGAGTAACTCGGGATTTTTATGTATGAAA
>NW_016894865.1:0-1015 GCF_001698545.2 Rhinopithecus bieti | reverse complement strand
AAAAAAAAAAATTATGTTATAGAAGTTTTCTGTGGAACTGTCTTTAAAACAAAATATGACAGATCTTGACCTTAAAATGTTCTGTTTCCTGTTATCACATTCTGGATATCTACTCTGTTTGCAAATGAAAAGTATTACTGATGATTAGCAACTTGAGCCTGTTAATAGGAAATTGCAAAGCCTGAATAAACACACATTGCCTTAGCCTATCAGTAGAGGACATATGTTAAGAAAATGTGTCTGCTTGTTGCTGTTGTTGGACAAAATTATATATCTGCGTGTATGATTTTTTTTCTATTTTCTTCAAAGATGTGAATTAAATGAAAGTGTGGGAACCAGTTAAATTATTTTATGTTGTGGGTGTTCTGGATCCTTTCACTCCATATACCATTTTCTTGTAGGGGCAGCATTTGTAGACTTGCTAATGGACTATAGAGCTGAGCTATATTAATTTTGTACTTGACTCAGGGGATCAGCTCTGTGAATGCCATTGCACGAAGAAAGCAAATGTTTGCCTTGATTTTGAATGTATCTTTTAATGTCTTCTTAAAACATATTTGTTTAATAATGTAGATTTTTTTTTCTAGTATCATAGTAAATATTGCTTAGTACTTCCCTCCCACCCCACTGGGTAGTTTATCTACTACCCTATAGGTCATGCCAAAACAAATAAAAGTTTAAATGCCAAAATGTTTATGAAACTGCTGTCTAAATACTGATTGATTGCACAATTCAAATAAAAGTTTTCCTTAGTTAAAAAAGACACACCCATGTTTTCTTTTATTCTTCGGTTTTCTTTTGGGGAATAGAGAATGAAAACGTTCCATTTATAGGAGGATGGCTTTCATATCATGGGTTGGGATGACTACAGAGTTCACTCCAAGAAGTAGGAATAAAACCTACTTAAGGTATCTAAGAATTGATTTCATCTGACATTTACTATTTAATAACAAGGAAATAAAAATGTTCCCATCCCAGTAGATGGTCGCTCACCTCAGGAATTAAATAGTAGGCA
>NW_016894864.1:0-208 GCF_001698545.2 Rhinopithecus bieti | reverse complement strand
CCCACACACCCCTCCACCACCACAAACACCTCCACCACCACACACCTCCACCCACACACACCGTCACCTACACACACCTCCACCACCACACACACCTCAACCCACACACACCTCCACCACCACACAACTCCACCACCACAAACACCTCCACCCACACACACCTCCACCCACACACCCCTCCGCCCACACACACCTCCACCACCACACA
>NW_016894863.1:0-892 GCF_001698545.2 Rhinopithecus bieti | reverse complement strand
AGTGTTCATACTGTGCCTTATGAGAAGAAATGTGTAACTCCCTGAGTGGAATGCACAGATTACCAAGCAGTTTCTCAGAAAGCTTCTCTCCATTTTTTATCTGACTATATTTCCTCCTTCACCATAGGTCCGAATGTGATCCCAAATATCCCTTTGTGGATCCATCCACGAGGGAGTTTCCAAGCTGCATAGTGTAAAGAAAGCTTCATCTATGTGAGATGACTAAACATAACAAAAGCAGATTCACAGGATGATTCTTTCCAGTTTTATCTGAAGATATTTCCTTTTCAACATAGTCCTGAATGTGCTCCCGAAGGTCCCTTCGTGGATCCGTCCATGACAGTTTTCAAGCTGCGTAATGTGAGGAAAGCGTTGTCTACGTGAAATGATAACACATATCACAGAGTAGTTTCCTAGAAAGCTTCTTTCCAGTTTTGTCTGAGGCTATTTCCCTTTTCACCATTGGCATCAACATGCTCCCTAATATCACTTGGTATCTGATTCTCCAAAAGGGTTTCCCCAACGCTGTATGAGAAGAGAGGTATAACACTGTGAGTGGAATGCACACATTGCAAAGCAGTTCCTCGGAAAGCTTCTCTCCAGTTTCGGTCTGAACATATTTCCTTTTCACCGTAACCCTCAAGGTGCTACGGAATATCCCATCACACACTAAACATACACAGGGTTAGAAAACTGCTTAATGAAAAGAGAGGCTTAACTGAGCGATAGGAATTAAGACGACGCAGAGCAGTTTCATGAAAGCTTCCTACTGGATGTTTCCTGAGGATATTTCTTTCTCCATAATCTAAAGATCGTTCCCAAATGTCCTTCTTCATATTCCACAAAAACAGTGATTTCAAGCTGCTCAATCTAAAGAATGGTTTAACTCTTG
>NW_016894862.1:0-1014 GCF_001698545.2 Rhinopithecus bieti | reverse complement strand
GAGTGGTGAGAGAGGGTGTCCCTGCCTTGTGCCAGTTTTCAAACGGAATGCTTCCATTTTTTCCCCATTCAGTATGATATTGGCTGTGGGTTTGTCATAAAGAGCTCTTGTTATTTTGAGATATGTTCAATTAATATCTAGTTTATTGAGAGTTTTAGCATGAAAGGCTGTTGAATTTTTTTTAAGGCCTTTTCTGCATCTATTGCAATAATCATGTGGTTTTGTCATTGGTTCTGTTTATGTGATGGATTACGTTTATTGATTTCCATATGTTGAACCAATTACACAATTCTGACTGAAAATTAAAATTGGGCAAACTTACCACTCAATGAGTGCCAAAGTTGTTGCTCTCTGATCAGCTAAAGGCAAGAGCAAAGCTTTCAATGGAAATTTTAAAGCAGCTGGATGATCCCACTTTGAAAATGCTTTGTAGAAGCATTTCTTCAAAGAATTATAACAGGAGATGTAACATGGCTTTATCAGTACCATCCTGAAGAAAATGTACAATCAAAGCAATGGCCATTGAGAGATGGAAGCTGTCTAGTCAAAGCGAAAGTGAACCAGTCAAGAGCAAAGGTCCTTGGAACAGTTTTTTGGGATGTTCAAGGGCATTTTGTTATTGACTTTCTAAAGGGTCAAAGAACATTAACATTTGCTTATTATGAAAGTATTTTGAGAAAGTTAGACAAAGTTTTAGCAGAAAATGCACAGAAGAGTTTCACTAGAGTCTTTCTCTACAACAAAGCTCCTGCTCATTTTCAATAGGAAATCATTAGGATCCACTTTACTGTCCTGATTTGGCTTCTTCTGACTTCTTTTGTTTCCTTAATCTTAAAAAAATCTTTAAAGGACACCCATTTTGTTCAGTTAATAATGTAAAAAATACTACATTAACATGGTTAAGTATCCAGGACACTCAGTTCTTCAGGAATGTTTTAAATGGTTGGTATCATCACTTACAAAATTGTTTTGAACTTGATGGAGCTTCTATTGAGAAATAAAGTTTACATTTTT
>NW_016894861.1:0-892 GCF_001698545.2 Rhinopithecus bieti | reverse complement strand
CAGAAAACTGAAACTGGACCCCTTCCTTACATCTTATACAGAAATTAACTCAAGGTGGGTTAAATACTTAAATGTAAGACCTAACAACATAAAATCCTAGAAGAAAGCCTAGGCAATACCATTCAGGACATAGGCATGGGCAAAGACTTCATGACTAAAACACCAAAAGCAATGGTAACAAAAGCCAAAATTGACAAATGTGATCTAATTAAACTAAAGAGCTTCTGCAGAGCAAAGGAAACTATCATCAGAGTGAACAGGCAACCCACAGAATGGGAGAAATTTTGCAATCTATCCATCTGACAAAGGGCTAATATCCAGAATATACAAGGAACTTAAATTTACACACACACAAAATAATAATAATAACAAACAACCTTATCAAAAGTGGGTGAAGGATATGAACAGACACTTCTCAAAGGAGACATTTATGCAGCCAACAAACATGAAAAAAAGCTCCTTGTCACTGGTTATTAGAGAAATGCAACTCAAAACCACAATGAGATACCATCTCATGCCAGTTATAATGGCAATTGTTAAAAGAAAGGAAACAACAGATGCTGGAGAGGATGTAGAGAAATAGGAATGCTTTTACACTGTTGGTGGGAGTGTAAATTAGTTCAACCATTGTGGAACACAGTGTGGTGATTCCTCAAGGATCTAGAACCAGAAATACCATTTGACCCAGCAATCTCATTACTGGGTATAGACCCAAATGATTGTAAAACATTCTACTATAAAGACACATGCACACATATGGTTATTACAGCACTATTCACAATAGCAAAGACTTGGAACCAACTCTAATGCACATCAATGATTGACTGGATAAAGAAAATGTGGCATACATACACCATGGAATACTAGGCAGCCATAAAAAAGGATGAGTTCA
>NW_016894859.1:0-1018 GCF_001698545.2 Rhinopithecus bieti | reverse complement strand
ATAATATAATTGGGGATTTCACTGTGCCTCTTCAATAATTGGTAGAATAAGTAGACAGAAAGTAATTTTAAAAAATAGGAGACTTGAACATCACTACCAACTGACTTGATCTAAACGATGTTTATGAAATGCTTTACCAAATATAGACTATACCTTTTTTTTTTAAGCATAACTGGAACATTAACCTGGAACATTAACCAGAATAGACTATATGCCAGACCATAAAACTAGTCTCAAGAAATATATAAGTAATGAAACAAAGCTACTATCACTTTCCCTCAAATTTTGATTACTGAAGTTGCAGTGAGATAACCTGTGACCTACAAGGAACTAGAAGACCAGAACGAATGCCAGGGAGGTCAGAGTTAGCTTCGGTACAGACCACTGCTTTCAATATTTGCTGAAATAGTGGGTTGAATGGTGGCCACCAAAAAAATATGTCCATATTCAAACTCATGGAACCTGTGAATGTGACCTTACTTGGAAAAGGATCTTTGCAAATATAATTAAGGATCTCAAAATGAGATCAATCCTAGATTATCTGAATGGGCTCTAAATTCAATGACAAGTAAACTTATAAAAGACACACAGAGAAGAGTTATACTAGGAAAAGCATAAGACGACACGAAGTTGGAAGAAAAGATTGGAGTTATGCAGCCAGAAGCCAAGGAATCTCTGGATCCACCCAAAGCTAAAAGAGGTAAGGAAGAATTCTTTCCTAGAGCCATTACAGGGAGGGGAGCCAATATCTTAATTTCAGATTTCTGGGTTCCAGGACTATGAGATAATGAATTTCTATGCTTTTAAGCAACCAAGTTTACCTTAATTTGTTATGGCAGCCCCAGAAAACTAATACAATCAATCACATAGGTGAGACTTTCTCTAGAGTCTGTATATTAAATGAGATTTGTTATATCACAGGATATACTTATCTTTAACTTCAGTTAATGACGACAATTTGCTCTCCAACATGATTTTACCTATTTACAGTCTCATGAGCAGAAAATGAGAGCTGGTA
>NW_016894858.1:0-1277 GCF_001698545.2 Rhinopithecus bieti | reverse complement strand
TAAAATAAAATTTTAAAAAAAGGAAGTGGACTTTATCTGTCTTCAGTTTTCCCCCCACGAAGTCCATCCTCCAGTGTAATCATGTTACTCCCCCCATTTAAAACCCTGTGTTCACTCATCCCTACATATAGGACAATGGCCACACTTCTTAGCAAGCTGACTTACTTCACCCAACCAGCCACAGGATACCTTCCCAGACTCTTATCCCGTTCCCCTTTCCCACTTTCATTGGTTCACACATAATATCTTACCTTTTCTGAGCTATCCAGTTTTACACATTTGACTGCCTTGCGTGTGTTGGTGGTCCCTCTGCCTGGAATCCTTGCCCATCACCTCTTTGTACACATAGAGACTAGGCAATGCCCCGCATCCTTTATGATTCAGCACAGTTAGACTCTGATCTCTAAGTTGTCCACCCCAGCTGTAATTCCCTCCACCATATTCCTAGAACACCTCTCTCTTTTGGGTACCTTTCACATCAGAATATAATCACTGGTTGGAGTGTCCATCTCCCCTATTAGACTGTGAGCTCCTTAAGGGCAGGGATTACATCACATCAAATTCATTATTATAGTCCTGGTGCTTAGCATAGGGTCTGGTCCTGTATATATGCTCAAATGTCTATTGAATGAATGAGTCTGAACATAAAGTACTCCTTGAAGTCAAACTCAGAATCTCCTGAAAGGTGAAAATTAGAATGGTATGTGACCAGAGTAATCCTAGTGAAGTATGTTTGAGGACCTGACTGAAGAAAAGCTGATAGAAGGACACCTTATGGGGCTTATTGTGGGGCAGTTTCTATCCAAGGAAACTCTCACTAGCAGTTGTTGCTGGCTAAAATGAAGAGCAGCTGGAGCAGATGACAAGGGCCCTTACTGGGGATTTCTCCATCCTTATCTTTCACAGTTCACCACTAAAGCAATGTTGTTCTCTGAAATAACATTTTCCACAGTGTCTCAATTCTCCTGAATGACTGCCATATTCATTTGTGCTCTGCCTACCGCGGCATTTAGACCAGCTTTGTTAAAGTGTGGTCACTGAAAGCTCTTCGATTCTTCCACTCACCTATCATTATCATGCCAAGGAACAATGTTTTGTGAGTAAGACACCACTGAAAACAGAGCACCAAAAGGGGAGTGAAGCAGAGCTAATAAAAACTATCTTTTTTCTCCTCCTAGATTGCCAATGTATTTCACTATGTTTCCATCCTACAGTGTTTTATACTATGTTTCAGTAAAGGCAAAAAAAAAAAAAAAAGGGAAAATTAAGACTTCAGC
>NW_016894857.1:0-893 GCF_001698545.2 Rhinopithecus bieti | reverse complement strand
TATAAGTTTGTCATAAACAGCTCTTATTATTTTGAGATACATTCCATCTATACCTAGTTTAATGAGAGTTTTAGCATGAAGGGCTGTTGAATTTTCTTGAAGGCTTTTCTGAATCTATTGCAATAATCATATAATTTTGTCATTGGTTCTGTTTATGTGATGGATTATGTTTATTGATTTGCGTATGTTGCACCAGCCTTGCATCCCAGGGATGAAGCCCACTTAATCATGATGGATAAGCTTTTTTATGTGCTGCTGGATTCGGTTTGCCAGCATTTTATGGAGGATTTCACATCAATGTTCATCGAGGATTTTCACATCAATCTTCATCAGGATATTGGCCCAAAATTCTCTTTTTTTGTGTGTGTCTCTACCAGGCTTTGGTATCAGGATGATGCTAACCTCATAAAATGAGTTAGAGAGGATTCCCTTTTCCTATTGATAGAAATAGTTTCAGAAGCAATGGTACCGGCTCCTCTTTGTACCTCTGGTAGAATTCGGCTGTGAATCTCTCTGGCCCTGGACTTTTTTTGGTTGGTAGGCTATTAATTATTGCCTCAATTTCAGAGCCTGTTATTGGTCTATTCAGGGGTTCAACTTCTTCCTGGTTTAGTCTTGGGAAGGGTGTATGTGTCCAGGAATTTATCCATTTCTTCTAGATTTTCTGGTTTATTTGCATAGAGGTGTTTACAGTATTCTCTAATGGTAGTTTGTATTTCTGTGGGACTGGTGGTGATATCCCTTTTATCATTTTTTATTGCATCTATTTGATTCTTCTCTCTTTTCTTCTTTAACTGTCTTGCTAGTGGTCTACCTATTTTGTTGATCTTTTCAAAACCAGCTCCTGGATTCATTGATTTTTTGAAGGGTTTATTTTGTGTCTCTATCGCCTT
>NW_016894856.1:0-1271 GCF_001698545.2 Rhinopithecus bieti | reverse complement strand
CAAATCAGTAGCTCTTCTATACACCAATAGCGATCAAGCAAAGAATCAAAACAAGAACTCAATCCCTTTTACAATAGCTGCAAAAAAAAAAAAAAAAAAAAAAACTTATGAATATATATAACAAAGGAGTCGAAAACCTCTACAAGAAAACTGAAAAAAACACTGCTGAAATAAATCATAGGTGACACAAACAAATGGAAACACATCCCATGCTCATGGATGGATAGAATCAATATTGTGAAAATGACCATACTGCCAAAAGAATTCTACAAATTCAAAGCAATTCTCATCAGAGTACCACCATTGTTCTTTACAGAATTAGGAAAACAATTCTAAAATTCATACGGAACCAAAAAAGAGCCCGCGTAGCCAAATAAAGATTAATCAAAAGAACAAATCTGTAGGCATCAGACTACCTGATTTCAAGCTCTACTATAAGGCCATAGTCACCAAAACAGCATGGTACTGGTATAAAATAGGCACATAGACCAATGGAACAGAATAGAGAACCCAGAAATAAACTCAAGTACTTGCAACCAACTAATCTTCGACTAAGCAAACAAAACATAAAGTGGGGAAAGGACATCCTTTTCAATAAATGGTGCTGAGATAATTGGCTAGCCGCATGTAGGAGGATGAAACTGGATCCTCATCTCTCAACTTATACAAAATCTACTCAAGATGGATTAACGACTTAAACCTAAGATCTGAAACTATAAAAAATTCTAGAAGACAACACTGGAAAACCCTTGACCTAGACATTGGTTTAGGTAAAGATTTCGTAACCAAGAACACCAATGCAAATGCAATAAAAGCAAAGATAAATAGCTGGGACAAAATTAAACTAAAGAGCTTTTGCACAGCAAAAGGAACAGTCATCAGAGTAAACAGACAACCTACAGAGTGGGAGAAAATCTTCACAATCTATACACCTGACAAAGGTACCTGAACACACATCTTAGTGGCAGCAAAATTCACAATTGCAAAATTGTGGAACCAAACCAAATGCCTATCAATTAGTGAGGAGATAAACTGTTGGGTGTGTGTGTATATGTGTGTGTGTGTGTATATATGTGTGTATATATGATGGAATATATATATGTATATATGATGGAATATATATGTGTTTCACATATATATGATAGAATATATATATTACACCCACACACATATATATGATGGACTATATATATGTATTACACACACACACACACACATATATGATGGAATACTACACACCCATAAAAGGAATGCATTAACAGCATTTGCAG
>NW_016894855.1:0-1269 GCF_001698545.2 Rhinopithecus bieti | reverse complement strand
GTTCGTGTCCTTTGTAGGGACATGGATGCAGCTGGAAACTATCATTCTCAGCAATCTATAGCAAGAACAGAAAACCAAATACCACATGTTCTTACTCATAGATGGGAACTGAACAATGAGATCACTTGGACACAGGAAGGGGAGCATCACACACCAGGTCCTATTGTGGGGAGAGGGTAGTGGGAAGGGATAGCATTAGGAGATAAACCTAATGTAAATGACGAGTTGATGGGTGCAGCACACCAACATGGCACATGTATACATATGTAACAAACCTGCACATTGTGCACATGTACCCTAGAACTTAAAGTATAATAAAATTTTAAAATGCAAATATATAATTTAATCTTTAAATTCACTTTTATAAAATTCCCTCTTACATAAGGCTCACAAAACATAGAAGAAACACTTCAAAATTAGATGAGGCAAAATTAATACTGCCAATTCAAAGAATTCTGCCAGAGACATATAGCACTGTTTATGAAATGCAACAAATGGCGGAAATAGTGAATTTTGACATTTTCACTTTCTACTTTCAAAAGGAAGCAAAATTAAGCCAAACTCACAAGTCTATTTGCCTGCATAAAATTAAAACTAAGTATTTCCTCAGCCAACATGCTTAACAATTGCTAATGTTTGACTAGAAACAGATAGGTAAGAAAATAAAGACTTTATATTACAGAGTACAAATGTGTTTGTACTTACAGATATTGCTGGGGAGAGTGTTATATTCCCTATAGATACTTTTAATTCATCCAAAGAAGCCATTGTGTGATGTGAGTTATTTGGATGCATAGGCTTAATTTCTATCCGATACTTCTTTGGTTCTTCATCTTCAGAGTCGGAATCACTAGATGAGTAGAAATGGTTCTCTTTGGTATGTGAGTTTCAGTTAAAGAATTGTTTTAAATTACCTTAGGCATATAACCAGTTTTCACACATCTATTTTAAAAAAGAACGAAACCTTTAAGAGTAAAACAGACTTTAGGCCGGGCGTGATGGCTCACACCTGTAATTCCAGCACTTTGGGAGGCTGAGGCAGGCGGATCACAAGGTCAGGAGTTCGAGGCCATCTTGGCTAACAAGTAGAAACCTTGTCTCTACTAAAATACAAAAAATTAGCTGGGCATGGTGGCACGCACCTGTAGTCCCAGATACTCAGGAGGCTGAGGCATGAGAATCACTTTCACCCAGGAGTAAGAGGTTTAAGTGAGCCAAGATCTCACCACTGCACTCCTGCCTGGGAGACAGAGTGAGACTTCGTCTCAA
>NW_016894854.1:0-236 GCF_001698545.2 Rhinopithecus bieti | reverse complement strand
TTCCTCTTCCTCCTCCTCCTTCTTCTTCCTCTCTTCTTCTTCCCCTTCCCCTTCCTCCTCCTCCTTCTCTTCCTCTTCTTCCTTCTTCCCCTTCCTCTTCCTCTTCTTCTTCTCCTTCTCCTTCTCCTTCTCTTCTCCTCCTCTTCCTCCTTCTCCTCTTCCTCCTCCTCCTCTTCCTCTTCTTTTCTTCCCCTTCCCCTTCCTCCTCCTCCTCTTCCTCTTCTTCTCCTTCTTCC
>NW_016894853.1:0-205 GCF_001698545.2 Rhinopithecus bieti | reverse complement strand
TGGACATACGAGTCACATAGGCAGTGTTTAAAAGAGAAATCAATCATTTCTAACTCAGCTTAACTGTTGGAAAAAAATTGTCTTTATCAGTTTTACGGAGAGAAGGAGGCAGCTATTCTTGGAACAATGGCTCTCAACTTTGGCTGCAATTTGAATCACCTGGGAAGCCTTTAAAAAAATACTAGTGCCTGGGTCCCACCCCCCC
>NW_016894852.1:0-207 GCF_001698545.2 Rhinopithecus bieti | reverse complement strand
TGTGCCACCACACTCCCCAATTTTTTTTTTTGTATTTTTTTTGTGGAGATGGGGTTTCGCATGTTGGCCAGTTGGCCAGGCTTGTCTGGAACTCCTGTTCTCAAGCCATCTGACCACCTTGGCCTCCAAAGAGCTAGGATTACGGGTATGAGCCACCATGCCCAGCCAATCTGCTTTTGTTTTATGGCTGTGGTATTTTCCTTTGTT
>NW_016894850.1:0-891 GCF_001698545.2 Rhinopithecus bieti | reverse complement strand
TGTTAGGGGGTGGGGAGCAAGGGGAGGGATAGCATTAGGAGAAATACCTAATGTAGATGATGGGTTGATGGGTGCAGCAAACAACCATGGCACGTGTCTATGTAACAAATCTGCACATTTTGCACATGTACCCCAGAACTTAAAGTTTATTAAAAAAATCTAACTCTTAATTAATGGATATCACCCTTATTTTATTTTCTGAAGAAACTGCTTATCAAATTTTATTTTCACATTTTTTTCTACATCTTCCATCATTTCTGCTTTCTCCAAGTTCCTTTTCCTATTTGTTTGGATCTCTTTCTTCCAAGTTGGAGGCTGTCTTTAAACGTTTGGTGATCCTGGGCTGCCTGTTCTTGTCTAAGTGTGACTCACTGAAAAGATGAATGGGAACTCTGAGGGAGTAGGTGAGGCTTGTCCATAGAAGGACTTACAACAAGGTCGTTGGGCAGCAAACTGGCTTTTAAATTGGGACAGGACTCCAAGATGTCAGAATTTGGAGGTCTTTTCTCTGGAGCCACTCGGTTATCCAGAGAGAACGTGTCAAACCTCCTGCTGGCAGTGAGGGTAGGGAGGTGTGCAATGGGTGGGTGGAGAGAGCTGGGGTGTGCCTGCTGTAGGAGGAGGAAGTAAGTCCATCCTCCCCTATACAGGCCACTTACCCCGCCCTGTTTTAGTCCCATGCCTCATGCCCGCCTTCTGTAGATTTGGATCTCCCCGTCCTCAGCACCTAGACTTCCACAAAACCACCCCTTTCTGCTTGTTAGTTTCCTCGTCTGCAGGGAGCCAGGTAGTGATCTCCAGCTCTGCCAAGTCAGCTCCTGCTCCTCTCCCTCTTCCAGATATTTGCGGGACTCTGTCATCCATGTTCATCTCTTCCTTCATTTTATCCCC
>NW_016894849.1:0-894 GCF_001698545.2 Rhinopithecus bieti | reverse complement strand
AGGGTGAGTTCATGTCCTTTGCAGGGACACGGATGAAGCTGGAAACCATCGTTCTCAACAAACTAACAAGAACAGAAAACCAAACACCACATGTTCCCACTCACAAGTGGAAGCTGAACAATGAGAACACATGGACACAGGGAGGGGAACATCACACTCTGGGGCATGTCAGGGGTGGGGGGCTAGGGGAGGGATAGTGTAGGAGAAATACCTAATGTAGATGACAGGTTAATGGGTGCAGCAAACCACCATGGCACATGTATACATATTTAAGAAACCTGCATGTTCTGCACATGTATCCCAGAACTTAAAGTATAATAATAATAATAAAGAAAATCTCAAATGTCATGTTATTTATTTCACCACCTATTTTGGAAACGTCTCCAAAATATATGTGTTCTCCCATATAACCCCAATGTCATTGTCACACACAATAAAATTAACAAAATACTTCACTAAGGATAACATTCAAGTCGTATTCAAATTTTTTGATTGCCTAAAAAATATGTTTCACAGTTAGTTTTGTGACATACAATCTATATCAGATTACTCTCACATTGCCATTTGGATATTGTACCAGTTAAGTTTCCAAGAAAGCAGTAAGATGATATTAA
The DNA here is from genome assembly GCF_001698545.2 of Rhinopithecus bieti. Taxonomy (NCBI): domain Eukaryota; kingdom Metazoa; phylum Chordata; class Mammalia; order Primates; family Cercopithecidae; genus Rhinopithecus; species Rhinopithecus bieti. Next base: position 280 of record NW_016894849.1, on the reverse strand, counting down.
GAGTGCAAGAGATTTATTGGGAGGAAAAAAAAAAAAACAGAAAACAAGATTGGAGATGGGGAAACCGTACAACCACCATGCAATTGTAATAAAATTTCTGCCAGCCCAGCAAGAGACTCTGGATCCCATTACAGATGTCCCATCTTGGGCAGAAATGACAAGACCTATATACTACATTCTTATTCACTCAATAGGGAGAGCAGAGAACAAAAGCTGAGGATAACCTATAGGAACTCACATCTGGAGGCTGTCAGCTAGGCAAGAAACGTGTTTTTTTTTT
>NW_016894848.1:0-893 GCF_001698545.2 Rhinopithecus bieti | reverse complement strand
TCTATAGATTACATGATTTATTTATGTGTATAAAATTATAAATATGCATATATATATATCTGTTTTAATCACACCTTAAGCTGGAGAATATTTTTTTGTGAGAATTAGTTAATGGTAAGACATTTAAGTGACAAAGACAAGTAGATTTCTGTCAATCTGGGCTAGTTTGATCATAAAGTGCTTCCTTGATGTGTAGATTAAAGGAGGGTTATGACTTGATTTAGCTATTTTCCACAAAATTTATAAACTTTTAAATTTTTTGTATATATTTTTTGATATGCTGAAAAGTTTATATTTCCATATTATATTCATAGGAGAAATGAATCAAACGACTGGAAAATAAGAAAAAAGATACGATTATTTAAAGTTTAGTTATGTAGAATAATAAGTATTTCAAGCTGTCTTCAAAATACACATTGAATTTCACAACATATCTATTAGCTAGTTAACTGATGACGTGTTTTGTTTAAAAGAAATGGACATGTATATGTACATGCATGTTTAGCAAGATAGAAAATTCACCAAGTCCCTTTAGAGTGCAATATCTATATGATCGTAATCTAAAATTAAGGACTTACGATTGTTATTAAAGGTCGAAAATGATAATAAAACTCATATGAAATTTAGGATTGTTTTTTCTCGTTCTATTAAGAATGATGATGACATTTTAATGAGAATTGAATTAGATTTATAGATTTCTTTTGGCAAATGCTCATTTTCACAAAATTGATTCTACCCATCCATGAGCATGGGCTGTATTACCATTTATGTCATCTATGACTTTTCTCAATGTTTTGTAGTTTTCTTTGTAGAGATTTTCACCTTCTTGGTAAGATATATTCATGAAATTTTCTATAATTTCTCTATCTCATCAATGTTTTAGTGTGTATGTA
>NW_016894847.1:0-895 GCF_001698545.2 Rhinopithecus bieti | reverse complement strand
TATTTTTTTGTAGACATGGGGTTTCACCATGTTTCCCAGGCTGGTCTCAAACTCCTGGGCTGAAGCAAATCTTGTGCCTCAGCCTCGCAAAGTGCTGGGATGACAATTGTTAGCCACCGTGCCCACCCTATTATTATTATCATGTTATGCTATGACTTGAAAAAAGTGATCCAAGGTTTAAGGTTGATAAACAGTGGATTAAATAACACCAGATAGAGTTCTTTGTTGCAGGAATTGTCAGAGCCTTTAATATTCTGCCAGGCACAGTGGTGCACACGTGTAATCCCAGCTACTCCAGAGGCTGCAGCAGGAGGATCCAGGAGTTCTGGGCGATGGTGCACTATGCTGACTAGATGTCCACACTCAGTTTGACGTCAGTATGGTGGCCTCCCGGGAGCTGGGGACCACTGGGTTACCTAGGATGCGTGAACTGGCTCAGGTAAAAAATGGAGCAGGTTAAAACTCCTGTGCTGATCCGTAGTGGGATTGCACCTGTGAATAGCTACTGCACTCCAGCCCGGGCAACATAGTGAGGTTCCATCTCAAAACACACACACACAATTGACCGGGTGCAGTGGCTCACGCCTGTGATCCCAGCACTTTGGGAGGCCATGGCAGGAGGATTATCTGAGGTCAGGAGTTAGAGACCAGCCTGGTCAATGTGGCGAAAACTGTCTCTACTAAAATTCAAGAATTAGCCAGGCATGGTGGCAGGTGCCTGTAATCCCAGCTACTTGGAAGGCTGAGGCAAAGAGAATTGTTTGAACCCAGAAGGTGGAGATTGCAGTGAGCCGAGATCACACCACTGCACTCCAGCCTGGGTGACAGAGTGAGACTCAGTCTCAAAAGAAAAAAAGATCGAGATCTAGACTTTTTTTTTTTTTTTTTTTTTTTT
>NW_016894846.1:0-535 GCF_001698545.2 Rhinopithecus bieti | reverse complement strand
GCTCTTGTTTCTCTAGTTCTTTTAATTGTGATGTTAGGGTGTCGATTCTGGATCTTTCCTATTTTCTCTTGTGGGCATTTAGTAGTATAAATTTCCCTCTGCACAATCCTTTAAATGTGTGCTAGAGATTCTGGTACATTTTGTCTTTTTTCTCATTGGTTTCAAAGAACACGTTTATTTCTTCCTTCGTTTCGTTATTTACCCAGTAGTCATTCAGGAGCAGATTGTTCAGTTTCCATGTAGTTGTGCGGTTTTGAGTGAGTTTCTTAATCCTGAGTTTTAATTTGATTGTACTGTGGTCTGAGAGACTGTTTGTTGTGATTTCTGTTCTTTTACATGTGCTGAGGAGTGTTTTACTTCCAATTATGGGGTCAATTTTAGAATAAGTGTGATGTGGTGCCGAGAAGAATGTATATTCTGTTGATTTGGGGTGGAGAGTTCTATAGATGTCTATTAGGTCACTTGGTCCAGATCTGAGTTCTAGTCCTGGGTATCCTTGTTAATATTCTGTCTCGTTCATCTTTCTAATATTGAC
>NW_016894845.1:0-530 GCF_001698545.2 Rhinopithecus bieti | reverse complement strand
ATAATATGAGAAGGAAATCTATGATTGAATAATGAAGAAAAAAATCAGAAATGGGAAATATCTACAATAATATAAAAGACTATGGGTTTTCCACTTAAACTATTTAAAATGGTTTAAGTTACTTACTGCTTTAAGTAAAATTATAGCATTTTCAGTAGGCTTTTAATGTATATAGATATAACTCACATGACAACCATAATATAAAAGACAGCAGAAGGGCTTGTTAATGGGATCTATAGGGCTGCAAGATGGCTACATTTTACCTGAAAAGTATTTTTTTAAATTTACTTTAAGTTCTGGGATACATGTGCAGAATGTGCAGGTTTGTTACATAGGTGTCTATGTGCCATGGTGGTTTGCTGCACCCATCAACCCATTGTCCCATAGGTTTTAAGCCCTGTATGCATTAGGTATTTGTCCTAATGCTCTCCCTCCTCTTATCCCCACTCCCCAACGGGCCCCAGTGTGTGATGTTCCCCTCCCTGTGTCCATGTGTTCTCACGGTTTAACTCCCATTTATGAATGAGAAT
>NW_016894844.1:0-893 GCF_001698545.2 Rhinopithecus bieti | reverse complement strand
GAGGGAGGTATTGAGGATAGGAGAGTATATGGCTTTGGCACCATGGAGTGAATAGGCAAGACAATTTGGTTGATAAGGCGCAGAGATCTTGAATTAACCTGTAAGCCTTGTCTGGTTTTAGGACAGGTAAAATGGGGAATTTTAAGGGGAGTTTACAGGCTTTAAAAGGCATGTTGTAGCAGACAAGTGATAACAGGCTTTAATCTTTTAAAGCGTGCTTTGGGGATGGGATATTGGTGTTGAGTGGGGTAAGGGTGATTAGGTTTTAATGAGATGGTAAGGGATGCATGATCAGTCGCCAAGGAGCGGTATCCTATACTTGTGGGTTAAGGTGGGGGGATACTAGGGGAAGATGTGAAGGAGGCTTTGAACTGGGGAAAAGGCAGCAATGAGGTGTAGCCTAGGAATAGTCAGGGAAGCAGATAATTTAGTTAAAATGTCTTGACCTAATAAGGGAACTGGGCAGGTGGGGATAACTAAAAGGAGTGCATAAAAGAATGTTGTCCAAGTTGGCACCAGAGTTGGAGAGTTTTAAGAGGTTTATAAGCCTGGCCATCAATACCCACAACAATTTTGGAGGCAAGGGAAACAGGCCCTTGAAAAGAAGGTAATGTGGAGTGGGTAGGCTCCATATTGATTAAGAAGGGGACGGACTTACCCTCCACTGTAAGAGTTACCCAGAATGTCTGTGATGGTCCAGGAAGCTTCCGAGGCGATGGGACAGTGTCAGTCTTCAGCCGCTAAGCTGAGAAGATCTGGGAAGGAGTCAGTCAGAGAGTCCTGGGCCAGAGCTGCAGGGGCTCAGCGAGTGGCTGCCGGGAGAATTGGACAGCCGATTTCCAGTGGGGTCCCGCACAGATGGGACACAGCTTAGGAGGAATCCCAGGCTGCGG
>NW_016894843.1:0-534 GCF_001698545.2 Rhinopithecus bieti | reverse complement strand
TTCTTTAAAAGTCATTAAGCACACGTACTCTACTTGACTTCTGTATTTACATAAGCATTGCTAGCATTTGCCCTTGTTATAGCTTCTTCAATTTTTTTTCTCCTACTCTTCCTCCTCTTTATCTTTCTTACTGTTTATCCATGCCTCCTTCAGCTATCCTCAACATCACTAAGCTAAGGGAATATATAATCCTATGAGGGGTACCATTAAGTGGTACCATTTGAGAGAGTGTCTCTCCCTCTGTCCTGTAGTAGTGCCTGAAATTCTCAGCATTTTGGTTATGGTTTGTGATTAGGGCATTAGCCTAAAAAAACAATAAAATCATAGTGCAAATGTCCAAAGCAAGTACACTCACATTTATTCCTTAGAAAACAGAGAGAAGATTAAATGATCCATTTTTTAAGACTTATGTAACCTAGCATGTTAGAGTTAGAAAGGATCTTTGAGGTCATAGACAGTTTTAATTAAAGTTGGCTTGTTTTGTTTCCTTTTGTTTGTGTCAGAGTCCTTTCTTTAGATGACATTTAAAGATAA
>NW_016894842.1:0-533 GCF_001698545.2 Rhinopithecus bieti | reverse complement strand
CTGAAGATATTTCCTTTTCACCATAGTCCTGAGTGTGCTCCTGAAAGTCCCTTCGTAAATTAGTCCATGACAGTTTTCAAGCTGTGTAATGTAAGGAAACCTTTATGTATGTGAGATGAGTACACTTGTCACAGAGTAGGTTCCTAGAAGGCTTCTTTCCAGGTTTTCTCTGAGGCTATTTCCCTTTTCATCATCGGCATCAACATGCTCCCAAATATCACTTAGTACCTGTTTCTCCAAAAGGGTTTCCCCGACTCTGTATGAGAAGAGAGGTATGACACTGTGAGTGGAAAACACACGTCACAAAGCAGTTCCTCGGAAACCTTCTCTCCAGTTTCTGTCTGATCATATTTCCTTTTCACCGTAAGCCTCAAAGTGCTCCCGAATGTCCCATCACATGCTAAACATACACAGGGTTATAAAACTACTCAATGTAAGGAGAGGCTTAACTAAGCAAGAGGAATAAAGATGACACAGTGTAGTTTCACAAAAGCTTCCTTCTTGATTTTACCTGAGGGTATTTCTTTCTCCAT
>NW_016894841.1:0-340 GCF_001698545.2 Rhinopithecus bieti | reverse complement strand
AAATTGCCTAATGACACCTTGCTCAGACTATAGCCCATCATTGTGCAACACGTGACTGTATTCAGAAAGAGGTGGATCGCGAGGTCAGGAGATCGAGACCATCCTGGTTAACACGGTGAAACCCCGTCTCTACTAAAAAATACAAAAAACTAGCCGGGCAAGGCGGCGGGCGCCTGTGGTCCCAGCTGCTCGGGAGGCTGAGGCAGGAGAATGGTGTAAACTCGGGAGGTGGAGCTTGCAGTGAGCTGAGATCCGGCCACTACACTCCAGCCTGGGCGACAGAGCGGGACTCCGTCTCAAAAAAAAAAAAAAAAAAAAAAAAAAAAAAAAAAAAAAAAAG
>NW_016894839.1:0-279 GCF_001698545.2 Rhinopithecus bieti | reverse complement strand
TCAGAAGCAAACTAATCTACTTACATATTCTTACATATAAAGTCAAGATAAAACCATGATTGTCTTTTGTGGCCAGGAAATGTACTCATGGAAGAAAGCCTACTTATCGTCCTGCAAATTGGTCATTTGCCTGTGGTGACTTCTCTCCTTGAATCCTGGAGTTCCCATCTGGAATGTTCCCACACTGCCTCTCCAGCAGTGATGTGGCTGTCTGCTGAGGTGGCCTCTGCCTGTGCCGGGGCCAGCAGCAGCTTCCTGATCCTGGCTTCCTGGTCCCCA
>NW_016894838.1:0-532 GCF_001698545.2 Rhinopithecus bieti | reverse complement strand
GAGAAATATAAAAGCAGTTAAGCATTTGCAGCACCACAAGTCACCAAAATGCCATGAACTACAAAGAAGTGGAAGAAAAGTATATTTACCCACCACAGCCATTCTTTGTCCCCAGTACAACACAGTGCCTTTAAATATAAAGTCCCAACTCCTGGCTTCTCTTTCCAAAATAAATAAAATAGTGCCACATGTGTCCATGCTTCTGGCTTTTGAGGCCTTGCCAAAGACTAATTTCTATGTTCCATGACAGAACTAAAAGAAATGGTGGTATACTTTGAATGACAGGTTGGGTCAGCTGAGGTAAATGACTGTTACAAGAGAAGAAAGACTTCAGTACCGTAGACAGACAATTGGAATAGAAAGTGATTAAATAGGATTTCGATAAGGAACACGGGAATCTTCTTTAACTGAAAACAAACACACAAGCCCAGAGAAGACACATCCTTAAAACAGGTTTGAGAGACTCCAAGAATTTCTAGCCTAAAACCTGGTGCCATATTACCCCAGGTCAAAGCCACTTCATAAATATTTT
>NW_016894837.1:0-341 GCF_001698545.2 Rhinopithecus bieti | reverse complement strand
GAGACGGAGTCTCGCTCTGTCGCCCAGGCTGGAGTGCAGTGGCCGGATCTCCGCTCACTGCAAGCTCCGCCTCCCGGGTTTACGCCATTCTCCTGCCTCAGCCTCCCGAGTAGCTGGGACTACAGGCGCCCGCCACCTCGCCCGGCTAGTTTTTTGTATTTTTTAGTAGAGACGGGTTTCACCATGTTCGCCAGGATGGTCTCGATCTCCTGACCTCGTGATCCGCCCGTCTCGGCCTCCCAAAGTGCTGGGATTACAGGCTTGAGCCACCGCGCCCGGCCTAGAGCATTTTAAAGTAAGGTCATATTCCACCACATTTAGGAGGAAGGATTTTTTTTAAT
>NW_016894836.1:0-1012 GCF_001698545.2 Rhinopithecus bieti | reverse complement strand
TGGGTTGGTTCCAAGTCTTTGTTATTGTGATCAGTGCCACAATAAACATACATGTGTAGGTGTTTTTATAGTAGGATGATTTATAATCCTTTGGGTATATACCCAGTAATGGGATTGCTGGATCAAATGGTATTTCTGGTTCTAGATCCTTGAGGAATCATCACAGTATCTTCCACAATGGTTGAACTAATTTACACCCCACCAACAGTGTAAAACGTTCCTATTTCTCCGCATCCTCTCCAGCATCTATTGTTTCCTCACTTTTAATGATCGCCATTCTAACTGGTGTGAGATGGTATCTCATTGTGGTTTTGATTTGCATTTCTCTCATGACCAGTGGTGATGAGCTTTTATCATATGTTTCTTGGCCACATAAATGTCTTTTTTTGAGAAGTGTCTGTTCATATCCTTTGCCTACTTTTGATAGGGTTGTTTGTTTTCTTGTAATTTTGTTTAAGTTCTTTGTAGATTATTGATACTAACCCTTTGTCAGGTGGATAGATTGCAAAATTTTCTCTCATTCTGTAGGTTGCGTGTTCACTCTGATGATAGTTTCTTTTGCTGTGCAGAAGTTCTTTAGTTTAATTAGATTCCATTTGTCAATTTTGGCTTTTGTTGCCATTGGTTTTGGTGTTTTAGACATGAAGTCCTTGCCCATGCCTATGTCCTGAACGGTATTGCCTAGGTTTTCTGGGGTTTAATGGTTTTAGGTCTTACATTTAAGTCTTTAATTCATCTTGAGTTAATTTTGTATAAAGTGTAAGGAAGGGGTCCAGTTTCAGTTTTCTGCATATGGCGACCCAGTTTTCCCAACACCATTTATTAAATAGGGCATCCTTTCCTCATTGCTTGTTTTGTCAGGTTTGTCAAAGATCAGATGGTTGTAGATATGTGGTGTAATTTCTGAGGCCTCTATTCTGTTCCATTAGTTTATATATCTGTTTTGGTACCAGAACCATGCTGTGTTCATTACTGTAGACTTGTAGCATAATTTGAAGTCAGGTAGCATGAT
>NW_016894834.1:0-235 GCF_001698545.2 Rhinopithecus bieti | reverse complement strand
CTCTTTCTCTCTCTCTCTCTCTCTATATATATATGTGTGTGTGTGTGTATATATGTGTGTATATATATAACTTATATGTATATGATATATCTAACTATATATAGAGAGAGGGAGAAAGAGAGACTATAGACTAATATAGCCTTTCCATTAACTATGTACTAAGTCAGCCTTATAATAATGACCCTTGATTATCTGACCCTTTAATAAAATGTTATATGTATTTAGAGACTTGGAT
>NW_016894833.1:0-543 GCF_001698545.2 Rhinopithecus bieti | reverse complement strand
ACCTTTCCACCTTTCTGGCTCATGGCTGTCAATTTACCACCCACATTTTAGAACAAGGGTTCCTGACCCTTTTATAATGCGCCATGTTGCCACAGCCTAGGGCATGGCCACATTCTCTGTGACCAAGGGACATAAGAGCGCTTATACACTGCAGGAAAGGCATGCTGGAACAGCACACTCCCTAGCGAGGATTGGTGCGACTGGGAGTGGAGGAAAAGAAAGTGTTATTCCCTGCTACACACAAATGTCTTTTTTTTTTTCTACTTCATGCTTATTATTATCATTCTTCCTAAATTCTTTTAGACAGAAAAAAAAAATCCATCATATTTCTATATCTTTATATTGTTATTTTATGTATTCATCGTAATTAAATGTGTGTATACCTGTCTCTTACAAAATTGTGAGCACCTTAAAACATTGAGAATTACAAGTGCCTTGTAGCTTATTAAGGTGCCAGACTCAAGGTGCAGAATGCCAAGTGAGAACTATCAAAGGTCCTGACGAACTGTGGTGCTGTTGTGCCAGCCTTCTGCTGAGCCTCTC
>NW_016894832.1:0-542 GCF_001698545.2 Rhinopithecus bieti | reverse complement strand
GACTGCCCCCAGGGGGGCATTTATAGACCTACCCTCAGGGCATATTCTCTTTCTTAGGGATGTGCCTTGCTGATAAAAGAATTCAGCAATATTTCTCCTATTTGCCTTCGAAACAAGAGAAATATGGTTCTGTTCCATCCGGCTCACTGGCACTTAGAGTCCAAAGTCTTATCTCCCTTGTCCCCTGAAGATTGCTGTTATCCTGTTCTTTTTTCAAGGTGCTCAGATTTCATATTGTTTAAACACACAAGCTCTACAAACAATTTGTGCAGTTAACGCAATCATCACAGGGTGCTGAGGCGACATTCATCCTCAGCTTATGAAGATGACGGGATTAAGAGATAAAGTAAAGACAGGCATAGGAAATCACAAGGGTATTGATTGGGGAAGTGATAAGTGTCCATGAAATCTTCACAATTTATGTTCAGAGATTGCACTAAAGACAGGTGTAAGACATTATAAAAGTATTAATTTGGGGAACTAATAAATGTCCATGAAATCTTCACAATTTATGTTCTTCTGCCATGGCTTCAGCCAGTCCC
>NW_016894831.1:0-1128 GCF_001698545.2 Rhinopithecus bieti | reverse complement strand
AATACTTAGAATATGGGGAAAGAAATATTCTCAGGTAAAATCCAGAAGGAAGCTTTCTGTGAAACTTCTCCGTGTCGTCTTAATTCCTCTCACTTAGTTAAGCCTCTCTTTTCATTGAGCAGTTTTCTAACCCTGTGTATGTTTAGCGTGTGATGGGATATTTTGGAGCACTTTGAGTCTAAAGGTGAAAAGGAAATATGTTCAGACCGAAACTGGAGAGAAGCTTTACGAGGAACTGCTTTGTGACATGTGCATTCCAGTCACCATGTTATACCTCTCTTCTCATACAGCGTCAGGGAAACCCTTTTGGAGAAACAGGTACCAAGTGATATATTGGGAGCATGTTGATGCCGATGGTGAAAAGGGAAATAGCCTCATACAAAACTGGAAAGAAAGTTTCTAGGAACCTACTCTGTGATATCTGTAATCATCTCACACAGATAAAGCTTTCTTTATATTACGCAGCTTGGAAACTGTCATGGACGGATCCACGAAGGGACTTTAGGGAGCACATTCTGGACTATGGTGAAGAAGGAAATATCATCAGATAAAATTGGAAAGAAGCTTTCTGTGAACCAGCTTTTGCTATGTTTATTCATCTCCCATAGATGACGCTTTCTTTATATTATGCAGCTTGGAAACTCCCTCGTGGATGGATCCGCCAAGATATATTTGGGATCACATTCGGGCCTGTGGTGATATAGGAAATATGGCAGGATAAAACTGGAGAGAAGCTTTCTGAGAAAGTGCTTGGTGATGTGAGCATTCTACTCAGGGATTTATAACTTTCTTGTCATAAGGCACAATTTGAACACCGTTCCTGTAAAAGAGCGATATTCAGAGCACGTTGAAGACTACAGCAAAAGTGAAATGTCTTCCAATAAAAAACAGAAAGAAGCACTCGAATAAACTGCTCTATGACATGTCCTTTATTTTCACGGTGTTAAAGCTTACTCTACATTTCCAAGTTTGAAAGTCGGTCTCTGAGGGTTCTGCGAAGGGATAGTAAGTGGCGACTGGAGGACTCTGTGAGGCAAAAAAATGCCTTCCATCGAAAATCAGAGAGGAGCTTTCTGTGCAACTCTTTTGTGATGTTTGTAGTCATCACATAGAGTTAAATCATTCTTT
>NW_016894830.1:0-1129 GCF_001698545.2 Rhinopithecus bieti | reverse complement strand
CAACATCCCATCCCTTAAAGCTAATTATCCCAAATTTTTTAAAAAATTAAGACATTACAGCATAGTTGGACTTCAGAGGTATAAAATGTAGCTTTCATTGGCCATTCTTGTTCCCCAATCTCCGTAAAAAAAAAAGGGGGGGGGGAGGAGAAAAGAATCCATCAGTTTTCTAATTCCTGAAATTCTACCATCAGATATTCTATCTATTGCCTTTATTTTCTTTCAAAAGATAAATATTTATATCCTTTGCCCACTTTTGAAAGGGTTGTTTGTTTTCCTTTCTTGTTAGTTTGTGTAAGTTCTTCATATATTCTGGATATTAGCCCTTTGTCAGATGGATAGATTGCAAAAAATTTCTCCCATTCTGTAGGTTGTCTGTTTGCTCTCATGATAGTTTCTTTTGCTGTGCAAAAGCTCTTTAGTTTTATTAGATCCCATATGTCTCTTTTGGCTTTTGTTGCCATTGCTTTTGGTGTTTTAGCCATGAAGTCTTTGCCCGTGCCTATGTCCTGAATGGTATTGCCTAGGTTTTCTTCTAGGGCTTTGTGGTTTTAGGTCTTATATTTAAGTCTTTAGTTTATCATCTTGAGTTAATTTTGTATAAGGTGTACGGAAGGGATCCAGTTTAAGCTTTCTACATATGTCTAGCCAGTTTTCCTAGCACCATTTTATTAAATAGGGAATCCTTTCCCCGTTGCTTCTTTTGTCAGGTTTGCCAAAGATCAGATGGCTGTAGATGTGTGGTGTTATTTCTGAGGCCTCTGTTCTGTTTCATTGGTCTATATATCTCAAAAGAAGACATTTATGCAGCCAACAGGCATATGAAAAAATGCTCATCATCACTGGTCATTAGAGAAATGCAAATCAGAACCACAATGAGATACCATCTCACACCAGTTAGAATGGTGATCATTAAAAGGTCAGGAAGCAATGATGCTGGAGAGGATGTGGAGAAATAAGCATGCTTTTACACTGTTGGGGAGTGTAAATTAGTTCAACCTTTGTGGAAGACAGTGTGGCAATTCCTCAAGGATCTGGAATTAGAAATACCATTTGACCCAGCAACCTTGTTAGTGGGTATATACCTAAAGGATTATAAATCATTCTACTATAAAGACACATGCACATG
>NW_016894829.1:0-1493 GCF_001698545.2 Rhinopithecus bieti | reverse complement strand
AGTTCATGTCCTTTGCAGAAACATGAATGAAGCTTTGCAGAAACATGAAAACATCATTCTCAGCAAACTAACACAGGAACAGAAAACCAAACGCTGCATGTTCTCACTCATTAGTGGGAGTTGAACAATGATAACACATGGACACAGGGAAGGGAACATCACACACTGGGGCCTGTTGGGGGGTTGGGGCTAGGGGAGGAATAGCATTAGAAGAAATACCTAATGTAGATGACGGGTTGATGGGTGCAGCAAACCTCCCATCCTGGGCAACATAAATAAACGTAATTTAAAAAAATTAGCTAGGCAGGTTAGCATGCACCTGTAGTCATAGGTACTCAGCAGGCTGAGGTGGGAGGATTTCTTGAGCCTAGGAGTTCAAGGTTAGACTGAGCTATGATTGCACCACTGCACTCCAGCCTAGATTATTAGATATGAGTTCTAAATTTCTCTTCAGAGAATCAATATGTCAGTATGTTTAATTCTTGCCTTCTACTTTTAAACTTAACTTCCTCATAAAGCAACATTTTTTGATTACCTGCTCCACCCTGACTCATTCCGATTACCTGCTCCACCTTGACTCATTCCAATTACCTGCTCCACCCTGACTCATTCTCCACCCTGACTCATTCTGATTTCCTGCTCTGCCATAACCATTTTGCCGCCAAACCACTCACCCTGTCACTCTCTTTAAGTTAGTCAATCGGAGTTAATTTAGCCTGTGCAGTCTAACCCTAGCCAATAGGGGAACGACACAGCAGCAGGGGCCACGTGGGTCAGGGATAAGAACCCCTTTCCCTCCCTTGTCCAGGTGTGCGCTCACCATTGCTCCATCTGTAAGGGTGCACCCTTCTACAGGAGTAACTTGCCTTGCTAAGAATTAAAAGAAAATTTTGTATTCTAGTGCTATTTCTTTTGTGGCACCAAAACTTTATTTATAACAAGATGACAGAGTGAGACCCTGTCTCTCTAAAAGTAAATGAATAAATCAATAAATAGATTGTGAGAACAGATAAAATAAAGGTAAATAAATACATAAAATTTTAAAATGCAAAAAATGATATAAGTAGTTGTTTATTGCAGTGCTATCTATAATGTCAAAATATTGGTGATATCTTGCATGTCTATTGATAGAGGATTGGTTAAATAAGTTATGATACATCCATTTAGTGGATCACTAAGTATTGGTTAAACATGGTGATGTGTACCAGTCACTGAAAGGCAAAGAGTGTGTGGGGTGGGAAGGAGTGTTGTTGTATACAAGGGGATTATGGGGTTGGGGTGGGGTGTGTGACGGTATACAAGGAAAGATTTTTGGAAATATGTTTACCAAAACGTTAACAGTGGTCACTTCTGTGTGGTGAGATTCAGAAGTGATTTTTAGTTTCTTAATACATTTCTGTATTGTTTAAAGTTTCTACCATATCCATGAAGCATTTTTACAATCAAGAGACAACCGTAAGAAATTTTTATTTTGAAAAAGTAATAGAGGTACT
>NW_016894828.1:0-779 GCF_001698545.2 Rhinopithecus bieti | reverse complement strand
CTTGGACAAAGTTTTGCCAGTTATATTGATAAAAGTTTGGAATAGGGAACCATTTCAAGAGCAGATCTGATTCCTCTCCAACACTGAGCAGGTCCTGTGATCCCTCCTCCTGTCTCCAAATGAGTAGCATGTGGTTGAGGCTGGTGCAGAGTGAGACCACAAACCAACCACATCCTGGGGTCTTGAGATGGAGAGTTTAGGAAAGATTTCATAACCACAGGTCCTTCTTGGCTGAAGAGCACCAAATGGCAAATCACCAAGAAGACATAAAGATGGGGTGAGGAGCCATGTGGAAGGAAGTCAGACCCCAAGTGGGAAGGAGGTATTCTCTCTGCTAAGCCTGTCTGATTCTCCTGAAATGGAGCGTGAGTAACTGCTTGCGTTGTAGCTGCTTGCTGTGCCTTTTTTCTATTTCACAACCCAGAAGCAGGTTACTGCCTCACTCCATCACAGCCACTTCCTCTTGAACCGAGGGAGGCAAGGCTTGTCTTCTCTCCTCAGAGCAGAGTCTGCGATCTTCCCAGTACAGAAGTTTGGACGGAGCAGGCTCCTAAGGCTCCAGAATGCCCATCCCAGCCTCCTGGCCCCACTTTCCTGGTCCTTTCCTGCTGATGAATCTACTGTTGGGGGGACTACCAGGTGAGCATTGCTTTGGATTAAAGTCCTCTTTCCCTGCCCATTGAGCCATGGCCTGCCCCTGACAAGGGCTGCCAAGAAAGGCCAAGGATTAGGCCTTGACTGAGAGAAGAAAATCAGGGAGCTGAGCACTTTCTCTGTGG
>NW_016894827.1:0-543 GCF_001698545.2 Rhinopithecus bieti | reverse complement strand
CTCACCACCACCTGTCCACCCGCCTGCGCATCCACACAGCCATCCTTCCATGCATCACTCCACCCATCCACCCACGCATCCACTCACCACCACCTGTCCACTCACCACCTGTCCACCTATCCACATGTCTGCCCTTCCATGTGTCTCTCCCTCCACCCACCCATCCACTCACCACCACCTGTCCACTCACCACCACCTGTCCACTCACCACCACCTGTCCACCCACCCACCCATCCACACGTCCACCCTTCCATGCATCCCTCCACCCATCCACTCACCACCACCTGTCCATTCATCACCTGTCTACCCACCCACCCATCCACACATCCTCCCTCCATGCGTCCCTCCATCCACTCACCACCACCTGTCCACCCGCCTGCTCATCCACACAGCCATCCTTCCATGCATCACTCCACCCATCCACCCACGCATCCATTCGCCACCACCTGTCCACTCACCACCTGTCCACTCACCACCTGTCCACCTATCCACGTCTGCCCTTCCATGTGTCTCTCCCTCCACCCACCCATCCACTCACCGCCA
>NW_016894826.1:0-232 GCF_001698545.2 Rhinopithecus bieti | reverse complement strand
CATGACGCCTTCAACTTTGTTCTTTTACTTAGGATTGTTTTGGCAATGCGAGCTTTTTTGTTTCCATATGAACTTTAAAGTAGTTTTTTCCAATTCTGTGAAGAAAGTCACTGGTAACTTAATGGAGATGGCATTGAATCTATAAATGACCTTGGGCGGTATGGCCATTTTCACAATATTGATTCTTCCTGTCCATGAGCATTGAATATTCTTCCATTTGTTTGTATTCTCT
>NW_016894825.1:0-1494 GCF_001698545.2 Rhinopithecus bieti | reverse complement strand
GTCCTGTCTTTGTGCCCTGTGGTTTTACAGTTACTTGCTGTGCCATGCTAACAGAGAAAAAAAAAATGGAGGGGAGGGTTGATGGGGAACCACCGTATAGTCCTCCGGTTCTTTCCATAGCAGAATTTATTTTCTTTTATTTATTTATTTTGTTTGTTTGTTACAGACAGTCTCAGTCTGTCACCCAGATTGGAGTGCAGCTGCACGATCCAGGCTCACTGCCACCTCCACCTTCCTAGCTGAAGCGATTCTTAGGCCTCAACCTCCCAGGTAGCTGGGATTAGAGGCACGTGCCACCATTTCCTGCTAATTTTGTATTTGCAGTAGAGACAGGGTTTCACTATGTTGGCTAGGCTGATGTTGAACTACTGACCTCACATGATCCACCAGTCTCGGCCTCCCAAAGTGCTGGTTTTACAGGCATGAGCTGGCCCCAGAGCGGAATTTATCTAAGCAGAGACTTTGCAGAGACTCTCTGTGAAGCTGCAAGTGAGTCTAGTTGGTCTCTGCGTTTCTACATATTTGGCACTAAAACCAGCGCGACTTTTATCATCTCTGCTGTCGGATCCCTGCAGTACAAAGAGTCAGCTGGTCACTAATTATCTGCCTGGACCTTGGATAGACCATTGGAGCACATCTTGCGATGGAGTGCGGCTCAAGAAATGGCATTCCCGAAAGGAGAGAAGCAGTGGGGTTGGGCGGACACACACAGTGATGGGGAACTGGAACCCAGGGAAACGGGAGGCGTGTGGGGAGGAACCCGGTGCAGATGAGGGGAGCTGCAGAGAGGGGTCTTGGACCTTCCTGTCAAGGAAGGCCCAGTCTTTGGTGATCTCGGCAAAATGAAGGATGGGCCCCGAGTGGAGAGCAGCACGTCCCCAAAACTCATTTCTATCACCCCTGTTTGTTTTACACTCCACCAGGCAAATCTTCTGTCCAAGGGTTTCTTTTAATGCTTCTCTTGAAGCAGAGTGGTGGGGAGGCCATGGCAGTCGTTAGCTCTGGAGGCCTGGGGAGGACACTCTGAAGAAGAAAGCCCCGCGATTATCCAGTTTCACCCTGTTTTCATCTACTCTTTTCCTCAGCGAAGCTTATATGGGTCCCCGATGTCACATCACAGCTGCTGCATTAGTGGATTAAGAGCCGCTGACAAATCTCTTTCGCGAAGGGGTAAGAAGCGCAGTTGGCCCAGAGCCATGGAAAGAGACGCAAGAGCAGAACCGAAAATACTTTCCTCCCTCTTGTTCTCTCTCTGCTATCGGTGAACATCAACTTTCCACACACACCAGTTCAATACTGCCTTGGTCTCTACAGGAGGTTTACCATTTTTTACAGTTCCCGTAAGCCATGTTTTCTTCTCGCTTCTACAGTTCTTCCAGGGTTGAGTTTCAGGAGCTGGTCATCAGTCCAGACGAGTTCAACATCCTGGTTCAAAACCATTTGTCTGGTTTTGCTACTAGGGTGAAGCTTGCCTCCTAGACCGGAGTTAAGAGG
>NW_016894823.1:0-1016 GCF_001698545.2 Rhinopithecus bieti | reverse complement strand
AAAAAAAAAAAAAAAGAAAATATTAAATGGTACAGTGTTTGTGATGTACAATTTGTAACTAGTCTTATTCATCTGAATCGTTAACTCAATAATCCTCTATTAAGAATGGCTCTGAGAATAGAGAGAAATCAGAGCATTAAGTAGTGTTAAAACAAAACAATGAAAACCACAGCAAAGCTACAGCTAGGAAAGAACTGCTGAAGATTAAGTGATTGAGTTGTGCAAATTGTAGTTGCCACCAATTTAAGAATTTATGTATAATGTAGCTAAGTGATATTTGTTATGTACTGCTTCTTATAATTAAACATACATAAATTCCTGGTGAGTATGAATACAAACACTTTAGATATTTTCAGAATTACTTTGCAGGAGACCTAAGAAAGGAAATAAACTCATCATCAGTCAATTTTCAATTAAAAAAAATTATTATTTGGGGAAACTCAGTCTAACCTTGCACTGGTGTGTCTATTATACAACAGCTGTGCTTGGTTTAATCCATGGACATCATTAAATACATAAAACATATTGAGTTCCTGGCAGACAATAGTCACTGAATTGTTTAAAGACATGGTTAAACATATAAGCTGGGCTGAGAGCACAGAGAGCCTCGGGGAAGCCAAAGAGTTTATGCTGTATTCAATAAGCACCAGATAGTACCCACAAGAGCATAGGACCAAAGCTTACTTTTGGAAAACATCAATGTGTTGCCATTTTGTCATGTGCTCAAAGAATGAGAGATTGAAGCAGCAATTTGTAGTTGGCAACTCTGATTTTATAGGTACGTTTTCATAGTTATTTGTTTATATTCACATATGTGAAAATAAATGCTTCTAATGGATACTTATTTACAATTATAAAGAAAATAATATTTTACAAAATCTTCTGTAAGGTAAGACCGTTGGTTTTGAAATTCTATTTAAGGCCATTCTGAAAGTTTTGGTCATTATGGCTAAAGTGCTTCTGTCCATGTAATTCATTATAGTAATAAAATAAACACAAAAGAATATATTTTCCTA
>NW_016894821.1:0-1704 GCF_001698545.2 Rhinopithecus bieti | reverse complement strand
GAGAGAGAGACTGAGATAGATCAAGAGAGAGATAGAGAGAGATTAAGAGAGAGATAGATTGAGAGAGATAGAGCAAGAGATAGATTGAGGAGATCAAGAGAAAGAGATTGAGAGATAGATCGAGAGAGAGAGAGATTGAGAGACAGAGACAGAGAAGGAGAAATTGAGAAAGAGATTGAAAGAGAGAGAGAGAGAGATTGGTAGTGTCAAAGAAAAGATCAAACTGTAAAATATTTAAAGAGGTTTATGCTGAGCCAAATATGAGTGACCACGGCCCAAGGCACAGTCTCAAGGGGTCCTGAGAACATGGGCCCAAGGAGTTTGGTTTTACACATTATAGGAAGGCATAAGATATCATTCAATACCCGTGAGGTATACACTGGTTCGGTCTGATTGGCAGTTGGCTGAAAGAGTTAAGTTATTATCTAAAGAGCTGGAATCGTGAGAAAGGAGTGTCTTTCTCCTTTAAGATAAGGGGCTGTGGAAACCAAGGTTCTTGTTATGTAGAGGAAGTCTCACAGGTGGGTGCCCTTAGATGGCAAATGGTTCCTATTTAGATCTTTAAAAGGTGCTAGACTCTCAGTCAATCTCTTCAGTATTGGGAGGGTCTGGAAGGGGAAAGATCTAGTTATGTTAATAGCGATTCTTTACAGATGCAAATCTTCCCCACAAAAGATGGCTTTGCAGGAGCATTTTGAAATATGGCAAAGAGTGATATTTTGGGGCAAAGTGTTTTGATTTCCTTCTTTATTCATCATGTGATGTGATGCAAACTCTTGGGCTCTCCCCAGACCTACAGAATGAAAGGTTGGGACGAAGCCCAGGAATCTGTATTTCAGTAATCCCTGCAGGTGGCCTGACATATGCGGATGTGGAGAAGCACAGACACAGGGCATGCTGGGGGGAAAGACAGGAAGCCACCCCAGAAGCCAGCGGCAGATAGGACTCCTGAATGTGTGCCTTGAACAAACGTCAGTGTCAGACTCCTGAAATGGAGTCAGAGATAACGTTCCTGAAAATGGTAGCAGCTGGGCCAGCCAGACCCAAGGGCCCAAGGGCAGCACCGGCCTCTGGGAGGAGGGGAAGAGGGTCTGGGAAGAGAGAATCAGGCAGGATCAGAGCAGAAGGAGTCCCTTGGCCACGCTGGTGGAAGGTGCCCCCCAGTTTCCCAGTGCAGGGACCTGGGCTTGAGATTGGCAACCTCTCCCCGAGAAGCTGGGAAATGTAGGCTCCAGCTTCTTGAGAGATAGCAGCGAACTGGTGAGCATCCCCTTACATCCATCTATGTGCCACCAAGCATTTCTCAGGATGATAATTAACATTCTCACGTGTGCCTGAGTAACTATTTTTTTCCTGATGTTTGTGCTGTTGATTTAGAAGAAAACACAAACTCATTTTAAAGTGTACTGATTTCTGGGCTGGGCACAGTGGCTCACACCTGTAATCCCAGCATTTTGGGAGGCCAAGGCAGGTGATCACTTGAAGCCAGGAGTTTGAGACCAGCCTGGCCAACATGGCGAAACCCTGTCTCTACTAAAATACAAAATTAGCTGGGCCTGGTGGCTGTCATGCGTGTCCGTGTGAAGAGACCACCAAACAGGCTTTGTGTGAGCAATAAAGCTTTTAATCACCTGGGTGTTGGCGAGCTGAGTCCGAAAAGAGAGCCAACGAAGGGAGATAAGGGTGGGGCCGTTTTATAGGATT
>NW_016894820.1:0-220 GCF_001698545.2 Rhinopithecus bieti | reverse complement strand
TCTATCTATCTATCAGTCTGTCTGTCTATCTATCTGTCTGTCTGTCTGTCTGTCTATCTATCTGTCTATCTGTCTATCTATCTATCTATCTATCTGTCTGTCTGTCTATCTATCTATCTATCTATCTATCTATCTGTCTGTCTGTCTATCTATCTGTCTGTCTGTCTGTCTGTCTATCTATCTGTCTGTCTGTCTGTCTGTCTATCTGTCTATCTGTCTG
>NW_016894819.1:0-219 GCF_001698545.2 Rhinopithecus bieti | reverse complement strand
CCAAAAAATTTTTTTTTTCATGCTTCCCCTCTTTTGTTTTGTTTTCCCCCCTTTTTTTTTTTTTTTTTTTTTTTTAAAGACAAGGTCTCGCTCCGTCACTCAGGCTGGAGTGCAATGGTGTGATATTGGCTCACTGCAACCTCCACCTCCGGAGTTCAAGTGATTCTCCTGCCTCAGACTCCCAAGTAGCTGGGACTACAGGTATGCGCCACCATGCCC
>NW_016894818.1:0-220 GCF_001698545.2 Rhinopithecus bieti | reverse complement strand
TTAGCCGGGCGTGGTGGCGGGCGCCTGTAGTCCCAGCTTCTAGGGAGGCGGCAGAGCTTGCAGTGAGCTGAGATTGCGCCACTGCACTCCAGCCTGGGCGACAGAGCGAGACTCCGTCTCAAAAAAAAAAAAAAAAAAGATTACAGTATTAGAATATCAAAAAAATCTCTGTGACTTCTGTTAGGTGAACCTCCATTCCCCTGCACTCAAGTTTCTGTGG
>NW_016894817.1:0-220 GCF_001698545.2 Rhinopithecus bieti | reverse complement strand
TTTTTTTTTTTTTTTTGAGACGGAGTCTCGCTCTGTCACCCAGGCTGGAGTGCAGTGGCCGGATCTCAGCTCACTGCAAGCTCCGCCTCCCGGGTTCACGCCATTCTCCTGCCTCAGCCTCCCGAGTAGCTGGGACTACAGGCGCCGCCACCTCGCCCGGCTAGTTTTTTGTATTTTAGTAGAGACGGGGTTTCACCGTGTTAGCCAGGATGGTCTCGAT
>NW_016894815.1:0-219 GCF_001698545.2 Rhinopithecus bieti | reverse complement strand
TAAAAGTTAGCCAGGCATGGTGGCACATGCTTTGTACTCCCAGTTACTCGGGAGAATGAGGCAGGAAGATCGTTTGAGCCCAGGAGTTCAAGGCTGCAGTGAACTATGATTGTGTCACTGCGCTCCAGCCTGGGCAACAGAGACCCTGAAAAAAAAATGAACGAAAGAAAGAGAATAAGAGAGAAAGAAAGAGTGGAAAAGAAAAGAAAGAAAGAAAAG
>NW_016894814.1:0-217 GCF_001698545.2 Rhinopithecus bieti | reverse complement strand
CACATTTTTTTTTTTTTTAACAAGGGTTTTTTCTTTTAATCCTGGTTGGGTGGAGGGGGGGCCTCTTACGCTTCCTGAAACATCCATCCCCAGGTTCAAGCCATTCTCCTGCCTCAGCCTCCCCAGAATCTGGGATTAAAGGTGTGTGCTACCATGCCAGGCTAACTTTTTTGTATTTTAGTAGAGACGGGGTTTCGTCATGTTGACCAGGCTGGTC
>NW_016894813.1:0-341 GCF_001698545.2 Rhinopithecus bieti | reverse complement strand
CATAAAGAGCTGATACTCCACCTTGCCTGGCACATGGAGCCCTCACTGAAAGGATTCACAAGATACTCTACATAAAAGGCTAAGGACAGTCCCTGACACGTGGAGTCCTCATTGAAAGGATTCACGAGATATTCCACATAAAGAGCTGATACTCCACCTTGCCTGGCACATGGAGCCCTCACTGAAAGGATTCACAAGATACTCTACATAAAAGGCTAAGCACAGTGCCTTGTACATGGAGCCCTCACTGAAAGGATTCATGAGATACTCTACCTAAGGAGCTGAGCACAGTGCCTGGCACATGGAGCCCTCATTAAAAGGATTCACGAGATACTCTACAT
>NW_016894812.1:0-436 GCF_001698545.2 Rhinopithecus bieti | reverse complement strand
CCGAGACGGGCAGATCACGAGGTCAGGAGATCGAGACCATCCTGGCTAACACGGCGAAACCCCGTCTCTACTAAAGAAATACAAAACTTAGCCGGGCGATGTGGCGGGCGCCTGTAGTCCCAGCTACTTGGGAGGCTGAGGCGAGAGAATGGCGTAAACCCGGGAGGAGGAGCTTGCAGTGAGCTGAGATCCGGCCACTGCACTCCAGCCTGGGAGACAGAGCAAGACTCCGTCTCAAAAAAAAAAAAAGAAAAAAATTGTGGCCTTATTATTGTTTTATTTGAATATTATGTATGATCTCAGGAGATGTGTGTGGATTCAAGTTGACAACGGGTGGACTTGTGATGGTTAACGCTGAGTGTCAACTTAATTGGATTGAAGAATGCAAAGTATTGATCCTGGGTGTATCTGTAAGGTTGTTGCCAAAGGAGATGAA
>NW_016894811.1:0-436 GCF_001698545.2 Rhinopithecus bieti | reverse complement strand
CTTCTGTTCTTAATCATTCTGCTATTTTGTCACTATGTGAAAATGTTTCTGTAAGCTATAGATACTGTACAGTTTAGTAGCACATATTATTAAGTATGTAACACTGTACTAGATGTTATGGGAGATATAAAAGAATCAGAAGCCTGCCTTTGAAAAGTTTATAATCTAGTTGGGGAAGAGAAGTATGACATAGAAAATAGCAATAATATAGCAGCCTGTAAGATCACTGTCTACCAAGAACTATTCACACATAATAAAATATACACTTTTTTAAATGCCTTATACATAACATAGAATCTACTGCCTGTAGTTAATGTTGATTGAATGTGGATGACTTTAAATAATATTATTCCCATTTTCACAGTAAGAAGACCTGGGTTATTATTTGCAGAGAGAAAATTCTTTAAAAAAAAAAAAAATGGGGCCGGGCGCGGTG
>NW_016894810.1:0-1127 GCF_001698545.2 Rhinopithecus bieti | reverse complement strand
CTCCCGGCCAGGCCCCGCCCCGCGCCGCGCCCCGGCCCGCCTGCCGCGTCCGCAGAATTAACTTTGGACTCCCGCCAGGGAGCGACCTCAGGATCCCCGCACCGAGGCTCCTGGACTTGCCGCTGTATTCACCTCCCATTCCGGGGAGACAGACACTTTACTCACAAGCTGGGGTGGGGGGCAGCCTGCGGGGACAGCAGTGGTCGCGGGCACCCCAGGAAGTGATCCGGCAGCATAAGGACAAGACAGAATTCTGCAGGGGCTGGGGCTGGCAGATACGAGGACGCAGCTGAGAACAGGGAAACAGGGCGCCACGGACAGGGCTGCGGGGTGGGCGCTGCGTGCGGGAGCACCCAGCGCTGGGGGGCCGTCCTGGAGCTAGAACGCCGCCCAGAGTCATCCTTTCTACTGATTCTTGTCAAGAGCCTAGGGCCTAGGACACAGCGGCAACCAGCACCCTACTGGCCCTGCCCCAGGGGCTCCAGGTCTGGTGTAGACACAGGCAAGACTGCAAGGATAAGGCGTTCTGCAGGGCGGGACTGCTCTGGGGCGGGGAACGGGGTCCTGGAAGGCTCCTGGCAGTGTAAACTGGGACCTTAGGGGTGAGGTATGAGGCAGGCAGTGTAGGAAGAGTGTTCTGGAGAGAGGGAACAGAGTAGTGTGTGTGCAGAGAATGGGGCAAAAGGGCTGGTGTTGAAAGTCAGGCCCAGTGGGCGGGGCAGGGCAGCAAGGCTGCTGAGGGAGCTCCTGTGGGTAGGAGGTGCCACCTAAGGCTCCAAGCAGGGTCTCTGAGCTTGGTGAGAGCTGAGGATAGACTGCACAGGTGGCTAGGGGTGTTGGCATGGGGCACAACTGGAAATACGAGCAGTGGAACCAGGGCCGTGGTGTGGGAGGGAGTGAAAGGATCCCGGGATATTCGGGCAGAGGGGACTTGGTGAGGACAGAGTGCAGAGGGTGGGAGCCTTCCTGGGATCGAGCTTGGGCACCACACAGAGGCAGCACACCTGTGGTGTGGACAGGGAGGGCAGGGGCCCAAGGCAGTTCTAAGAGTTTGGTGACACCTGGCCTGGTGTAGACCCGAGCTGGGCACACACCGGAAAGAGTGGAGTTCTGCAGGGATTATGGGG
>NW_016894809.1:0-218 GCF_001698545.2 Rhinopithecus bieti | reverse complement strand
GAGCGAGACTCCGTCTCAAAAAAAAAAAAGAAAATCTAGAAGAAATGGATAAATTCCTGGACACATATACCCTCCCAAGACTAAACCAGAAAGAAGTCAAATCCCTATACAGACCAATAACAAGTTCTTAAATTGAGGCAGTAATTAATAGCCTATCAACAAAAAAAGCCCAGAACCAGACGGATTCACAGCCAAATTCTACCAGAGGTACAAAGAGG
>NW_016894808.1:0-221 GCF_001698545.2 Rhinopithecus bieti | reverse complement strand
ATATGTATATAGTCCATCATAAATATATATTCCATCCTATATATATTCCATCATATATATGAAGATCATATATATGAAGTATATATGAAGATATATATACATGATGTATATATATCTTCATATATATGTATATATATATGATGGACCATATATATATGTATATATATATATATGTGTGTATATATATATATGATGGACTATAGATATATTAGATGGAATAC
>NW_016894807.1:0-858 GCF_001698545.2 Rhinopithecus bieti | reverse complement strand
GGCCATCTTGCTCCGCCCCCCTAAAATTTATTTCTAATTATATAATTTTAATGCTATTTTCATAATTTTAATTTTATTATAGATTAAATGGTACTCATGCAGTTTTGCTACATGGGTAAAGTGTATGACACTGAGGCTTGAGATCCCAATGATGCTATTGCCCAGGAAGTAAGCATAGTACCCAACAGCTGGTTCTTAGTCCCATAACCCCTCCCTCCCTTCCCTATCTAGAGGTCCCCAGTGTCTATTGTTCCTATATTTACACTGATATGTATTCAATGTTTGGCTCCAATTTATAAGAACCTACAGTGTTTGGTTTTCTGATCTTGTGTTAGTTCACTTTGGATAATGGCCTCCAGCTCCATCCATGTTACTGCAAAGGTCATGATTTCATTCTTTTTTATGGCTGTGTAGTATTCCATGGTGTATATGCAGCACATTTTCTTTATTCAATCCACCATTGATTGGCACCTAGATTGATTTCATATCCTTGCTATTGTGAATAGTGCTGCAATGAACTTATGAGTGCATGTGTCTTTTGACAGGACGAATTGTTTTCTTTGAATGTGTGCCCTGTAGTGGGATGGCTGTGTCAAACCATAGTTCTGTTTTAAGTTCTTTGAGAAATCACTAAACTGCTTTCCACAGTGGTTGAACTGGTTTGCATTCCCACCAACAGTGTATAAGCATTCCCTTTTCTCTGTAGCCTCATTAGTATCATGTTTGATGCTTTTTTGAAAGGATTTTAAATTATGATTTCTAATTGTTTATTGCTAATATTTAAATGTGGAGTTGATTTTATATTGGCCTTTCGGAATGCCAAGTTGGTAAATCAATATTTTAGTTCTAGTAGATTTC
>NW_016894806.1:0-862 GCF_001698545.2 Rhinopithecus bieti | reverse complement strand
ATGGAATACCATGCAGCCATAAAAAAAAAGGTGAGTTCATGTCCTTTGTGGGGACATGGATGAAGCTGGAAACCACCATTCTGAGCAACTATTGCAAGGACAGAAAACCAAACACCACATGTTCTCACTCATAGGTGGGAATTGAACAATGAGAACACTTGGACACAGTGTGAGGAACAACACACACCTGGGCCTGTCCTGGGGTGGAGGCAGGGGGGAGGGATAGCATTAGGAGAAATACCTAATGTAAATGATGAGGTAATGGGTGCAGCAAACCAACACGGCACATGTACACATATGTAACAAACCTGCACGTTGTGCACATGTACCCTAGAACTTAAAGTATTAAAAAAAAAAAAAAAAAAAGCACTGTTGAACGGCTGAAGCCGTGCAGGGTAGTGAAGGGAGTTATTTCCAGTGTGACTAGGATGTCTTCTGAGGCTGCAGATCTTTCTACTTATGCTGTATAAAACACACAGAAAGCAGTTTATACGATTTATCCCAGATTCTGTGTCTTATTCAAAAGACAACTGAAAACTTTTAATGAAATTATGTCATGAAACAGCTATTTCTATTCAGTCAAACTTTATTTTATATTATCTTACAAAATGCTTAATAATGTCTACCTCTCTTAATAAAATAAAACATGTGGTAGTTGCCAGACCAATTAATTTTAGTAGTTTATATCTATTTCCTAAAATACACAGAAAACTTTTGACCAAGTGGGCTATCAAAATCAATGACATTAGTTATAAATAATTTTACATTATTTACTTCTAGAGGCCAAACACTAGAGTTCAATACACACATTAAAAATAAAAATGATAAGTTTTATGGCATTATAAACTTAAAAACAATTTAT
>NW_016894805.1:0-435 GCF_001698545.2 Rhinopithecus bieti | reverse complement strand
AAATTGTGTATTTCTGGAATTTTCCATTTACCATTTTCATATCAAGGTTAAATGTGGGTAACTTTAACCTCAGAAAGCGATACCAAGGATAAGAGAGGACTACTGTACTTAGCTTTCACAATCACATAAAGTCCATGTCTTAAACTACACATCCATACATGTTAAACTTCAGTAATTGCTTTAATATAATACAATTCTTATCGCTTGCAGAAGACTTAATTTAAGCTAACATACAAAGAGTTTTCATAAAGTCTACATATACAAAATATATGTAGCATCCATAGGTTTATACATAATATATGTAGTATATATATTTTATATATGTAGGCTTTTATGAAAACTCGTTGTAAGTTAGCAATAAAATTAAATCAATCTTAAATTAGTTATAATTTCATTTTATATTTTAAAATATATGTTTAAATATAAATAAAATAG
>NW_016894804.1:0-233 GCF_001698545.2 Rhinopithecus bieti | reverse complement strand
ACCAATGACTTTCCTCACAGAATTGGAAAAGCTACTTTAAAGTTCATACGGAACCAAAAGAGCCCACATTGCCAAGGCAATCCTAAGCAAAAGAACAAAGCTGGAGGCATTACACTACCTGACTTCAAACTATACCACGTGGCTACAGTAACCAAAACAGAGATATAGACCAATGGAACAGAACAGAGGCCTCAGAAATAACACTACACAGCCACAACCACCTGATCTTTGAC
>NW_016894803.1:0-235 GCF_001698545.2 Rhinopithecus bieti | reverse complement strand
CCTCACCTCCCCTAGGTAATCTTGCCTTCGCTGGGTGATATAGACTTCTCTTGGTGACCTCCCCTCCCCTGGGTGATCTCACCTCTCCCAGGTGATCTCACCTTCCCAGGGTGACCTTTCCTCCCCAAGGTAATCTGGCCTCCCCTGGGTGATCTCCCCTCCCCTGAGTGATCTCACCTCCCCTGGGTGACCTCACCTCCCCTAGGTAATCTTGCCTTCGCTGGGTGATATAGAC
>NW_016894802.1:0-233 GCF_001698545.2 Rhinopithecus bieti | reverse complement strand
TTCATTTTATCCTAGTTAGACTGGCTATTATATAAAACAAAATAACAGATTCTGACAAAGATGGAGAGAACAGGAAACTCTTATGCATTGCTGGTAGAAATGGAAATTAGCATGCTCATTGTGATGAACAGTATGAACTTTCTTCAAGAAACTAAAAGTAGAACTACCATATGATCTAGCAGTCCCACCACTGGGTGATTATATATCTGAAGGAAAGGAAATCAGTATGTGAC
>NW_016894801.1:0-1490 GCF_001698545.2 Rhinopithecus bieti | reverse complement strand
CTGACATGTCCATTCTTTTCACAGGGTTAAAGGTTACTCTACATTTCCCAATTTGAATGTCAGCCTTTGAGGGTTCTGCGAAGGGACAGTAAGAGGCAACCGGAGGCCTGTGTCGAGCAAGAAAGTGTCTTCCATCGAAAATTGGAGAGAAGATTTCTGCACGACTCTTTTGTAATATTTCTATTCATCTCATAGAGTTAAATCATTCTTTGGATTGAGCAATTTGAAATCACTGTTACTGTGGAATCTGAGAGAGGACATTTGGAAATGCTCTTTAGAATATCCTGAAAAAGAAATAACCTCAGAGAGAAACCAGAAGGAAGCTTTCGGTGAAACTGCTCTGTGTCATGTGAATTCTGCTCACACAGTGAAGCTTCTCTTTTCATCGAGCAGTATCATAACACTGTTTTGTTTAGTCTGTGAAAGGATATTCAGGAGCACGTTGAGGCGTATGGTGAGAAAGGAAACGTCTTCAGATAGAAACAGGGGAATAACTTTCTGAAGAGCTACTTTGTGACGTGTAAATTTCACTCACAGAAATATACCTCTCTTCTCCTAGAGGATTCTGGAAGCCCTTTGGGAGAAAGAGTTACCAAGAGACATTGGGTAGCATAGGGAGGGCTATGGTGAAAAGGAAATACCCTCAGACAAAACTGGAAAGAAGATTTCTGTGAAACTGCTTCATCTTAAATATATCTATTCATCTTGCATAGTGGAAACCTTTCTTATATTACACAGATTGGAAACTCCATCATGCACGGATCCACGAAAGGACATTCAGGAGCACATTCAGGCCTACGGTGAAAGAGGAGATATCTTCGGATAAAATTGGATAGAAGCTTTCTGAGAATCTACTTGTGATGTAGGCATTCCACTCAGGAAGTTATACCTCTTTTCTCATAAGGCAGTGTTTAAACACTGTTCCTGTGTAACCAAAAAAGTGATATTTCAGAGCACACTGAGGACTATATGGCAAATAGCAAAATATACTGCAATAAAATTGAGAAAGAAGTGTTCCAAGAATCTGCTCTCTGATATGTGCATCCACTTCACAGAATTTAGGCTTATTTTATGTTGCCCAGTTTCGAAATTTCGTCTCTGAAGAATTTGTGAAGGGACATTTGTGATGCCCGGAGGCTTGTGGTGAGCAAGGAAACATCTTCCGATGAAACCTGCAGAGTAACTTTCTGAGCAAGTACTTTGCGATGTGTGTATTCGTCTCATAGATTTAAACCATGCTTTGGATTTGGCAGATTGAAATCATTGTTTTGTGGAATCTGAGAAAGGACACTTGGGAACGACCCTTAGAACATGGAGAAAGAAATATCCTCAGGTAAAATCCAGAAGGAAGCTTTCTGTGAAACTACTCTGTGTTGAGTTAATTCCTCTCACTTCGTTAAGCCTCTCTCTACATTGAGTAGTTTTATAACCTTGTGTATGTTTAGCGTGTGATGGGACATTCGGGAGCACTTTGAGGCTTACAGTGAAAA
>NW_016894800.1:0-860 GCF_001698545.2 Rhinopithecus bieti | reverse complement strand
CTCTACTAAAATACAAAATTAGCCAGGCATGGTGGTGGGCACCTATAATCTCAGCTACTCAGGAAGCTGAGGCAGGAGAATTGCTTGAACCCGGGAGGCAGAGGTTGCAGTGAGCTGAGAT
This sequence comes from Rhinopithecus bieti, assembly GCF_001698545.2. Classification (NCBI taxonomy): domain Eukaryota; kingdom Metazoa; phylum Chordata; class Mammalia; order Primates; family Cercopithecidae; genus Rhinopithecus; species Rhinopithecus bieti. Next base: position 739 of record NW_016894800.1, on the reverse strand, counting down.
CACGCCATTGCACTCCAGCCCAGGCTTTTGCCATGTTGGCCAGGCTGGTCTCGAACTCCTGACCTCATGTGATCTGCCTGCCTCAGCCTCTCAAAGTGTTGGGATTACAGGCGTGAGCCACAGCGCCCAGCCTAGAAATTCTTCAGTGGGTAGGTTCTATAAACTATAATCCTGCCATACATTTAAAATTTCCTGAAGAAGTTGCTATTTTATATACATCTCATGCAACAGTTCATATATGCAAACGTTAACTTCTCTCTCTCTGCCTGTAGGACTCACTTATTACACATTACAAAACAAAATTTTTTAGATAAAATCTCACTGTGTTGCCCAGGCTGGCTTACTGCAGCCTTGCAGTGAGCTCAAGCAATCATCCCACCTCAGCCTCCCGAGAAGCTGGCACTACAGGTGTGCACAACCATGCCCAGCTAATTTTTTTATTTTTTGTAGAGATAGGGTCTTGCCATGTTGGCCATGCTGGTCTCGAACTCCTAAGCTCAACCAATCTATGTGCCGTGAAGCCCAGGTGGCTTCAAGGAAGAAATAATACATATCTAAACAAACTCTTTAAGAAATAGAAGAGAATGAAGAACATATCAACTCAATTTATGAGGTTAACACTATCCTGATAACAAAACCACATGAAGACATTATGATAAAATAAAAAAAAATTCATAAAACAGATATAAAATCCATAATGAAATATTAGCAAATTGAACCCAGCAATGCAAAAAGGACA
>NW_016894799.1:0-366 GCF_001698545.2 Rhinopithecus bieti | reverse complement strand
GTGGCCGGATCTCAGCTCACTGCAAGCTCCGCCTCCCGGGTTCACGCCATTCTCCTGTCTCAGCCTCCCGAGTAGCTGGGACTACAGGTACCCGCCTCGTCGCCCGGCTAGTTTTTTGTATGTTTTAGTAGAGATGGGGTTTCACCGTATTAGCCAGGATGGTCTCGATCTCCTGACCTCGTGATCCACTCGTCTCGGCCTCCCAAAGTGCTGGGATTACAGGCTTGAGCCACCGCACCCGGCCTAATTTTGTATTTTGAGTAGAGAGGGGTTTCACCATGTAGGCCAGAATGGGCTCGATCTCTTGACCTCGTGATCCGCCTGCCTTGGCCTCCCAAAGTGCTGGGATTACAGGCATGAGCCACC
>NW_016894798.1:0-1250 GCF_001698545.2 Rhinopithecus bieti | reverse complement strand
CTTGTGGTTAAACTAACTAAAATAGATTTATTTACAAGGTTTTATTAAAATTAACTTTAACATTAAGAATACACTAATACAAAAATAAAATCTAATTTTCTCTGTTTTTTTTTTGAGACAGGATCTCACTCTGTTGCCCAGGCTGGAGTGCACTGGTGCGATCTCAGCTAGCTGCAACCTCCGCCACATGGGTTCAAGTGATTCTCCTGCCTCAGCCTCCCAAGTAGCTGGGACTACAGGTGCACACCACCATGCTCGGCTAATTTTGTATTTTTTGGTAGAAACAGCGTTTCACTGTGTTGGCCAGGCTGGTCTAAAACTCCTGGCCTCAAGTGATTCCCCTACCTTGGCCTCCCAAAGTGCTGGAATTACAGACGTGGGCCACCAAGCCTGGGCAGTTTTCTCTTTTAAACAAAATTTTCATGTAGTATTAATAAAAAATAATTTTAAAATTTTATTTACCTTCTAAATAAACTACAAAAAACAAAGAGGAAGACAGGGAAAACAGATTCAGTATAACTCATGGTGTCTTTATTATGTCTTATAAGTCTCCACCAAGAGTAAAAGGTTTTGCTTTTAAAATCTTTAAATTATCATGTTGACTAAATAAATGATATATTTTAGTGACCTATAATCTTGTTTTAAACCTTTGATATCTGACATATTTCCCCAAATCAAAATTTCAAATTCAGTTTTTTGACCTCAAACTAACTTTCTAGATAATAGGGCCTCTAGAAGTCCAAGAGAAACATATTAGCCTTATTCAGTATGTTAAAATCAAATGGAAATCATTTAAAAAATGGTGCTTAACTTTCTCTGCATTACATTTATATAAATGTGTTATTAATATATGTTCTAAATCTGTATGAGATTCCTAAAGATTTGAAATGTCTTCATATATATTATCAGTAATAATTATGATTATGTTAAATTGGTATATGCCAGTGAAATAACCAAATTTCCTTGTCAATTGTATAACTATTCTAAGACTTTTGTTGTCCACTGACAATTATTGTTTTACTTTGATTCTTCTCAAAATGCAGTTTACAATTGGGTAGAGTCCAAAATTTGCTTTTCTTCAGAGAAATTAATAAAAAAGACCCTGATAAGTAGTTGTAAATACAGGTTTCTGGTAACTTCATTGATGAGACCATTAGACTAGGTAAAACTTTCAGTACTCTAGTTTAAAACTGATGTATTCAGGAGGATTGCTAACCTAACATCCAGCAGAATAAGAATTAATTACATGG
>NW_016894797.1:0-859 GCF_001698545.2 Rhinopithecus bieti | reverse complement strand
AACTGGCCTGAGATGGCATCTCATTGTGGTTTTGATTTGCATTTATCTAATGACCAGTCATGATGAGCTTTTTTTTTTTCATGTATTTTTTGGCCACATACATTGTCTTCTTTTGATAAGTGTCTGTTCATATCCTTCACCCACTTTTGCTGGGTTTTTTTTTCTTGTAAATTTGTTTATGTTTCTAGATTCTGGATGATAGCCCTTTATCAGATGGATAGACTGCAAACATTTTCTTTCATTCTGTAGGTTGTCTGTTCACTCGATGAGAGTTTATTTTGCTGTGCAGAAGCTCTTTAATTTAATTAGATCCCATTTATCAATTTTGGCTGTTGTTGATGTTGCTTTGGATGTTTTAGTCATGAAGTCTTTGCCCATGCCTATGTCCGGAATGGTATTGCCTAGGTTTTTTTCTAGGGTTTTATGGCTTTAGGTCTTACATTTAAGTCTTTAATCCATCCTGAGTTAATTTTGTATAAGGTGCAAGGAAGGGGTCCAGTTTCAGTTTTCTGCATGTGGCTAACCTGTTTTCCCAACACCATTTATTAAATAGGGAATCCTTTCCCCATTGCTTGTTTTGTCAGGTTTGTCAAAGATCAGATGGTTGTAGATGTGTGGTATTATTTCTGAGACCTCTGTTCTGTTCCACTGGTCTATATCTCTGTTTTGCTACCAGTACCATGCTGTTTTGGTTACTGTAGCCTTGTAGTATAGTTTGAAGTCAGGTAACATGATGCCTCCAGCTTGGTTCTTTTGCTTAGGATTGTCTTGCCTAAACGGGTTCTTTTTTGGTTCCGTATAAAATTTAAAGTAGTTTTTCCTAATTCTGTGAAGAAAGTCAGTGGTAGCTTGATGGGGA
>NW_016894796.1:0-391 GCF_001698545.2 Rhinopithecus bieti | reverse complement strand
TTTTTTTTTTTTTTTTTTTTTTTTTTTTTTTTTTTTTTTTTTTTGCTTTCCATTTGCTTGGTAAATCTTCCTCCATCCCTTTATTTTAAGCCTATATGTGTTTTGCATATGAGATGGGTCTCCTGAATACAGCAGATCAATGGGTCTTGACTCTATCCAATTCTCCAGTCTGTATCTTTTAATTGGGGCATTTAACTGGTTTACATTTAAGGTTAATATTGTTATGTGTGAATTTGATCCTGTCATTATGATTCTAGCTGGTTATTTTGCCTGTTAGCTGATGCAGTTTCTTCATAGTGTCGATGATCTTTACAGTTTGGTATGTTTTGCAGTGACTGGTATCAGTTGTTCCTTTCCATATTTAGTGTTTCTTTCAGGAGCTCTTTTAAGA
>NW_016894795.1:0-661 GCF_001698545.2 Rhinopithecus bieti | reverse complement strand
AAAACCAAACACTGCATGTTCTCACTCATAAGTGGGAGTTGAACAATGAGAACACATGGACACAGGGAGGGGAACATCACACACCAGGGCCTGTCAGCAGATGGGGGGCTAGGGGAGTGATAGCATTAAGAGAAATATCTAATGTAGATGATGGGTTGATGGGTGCAGTAAACCACCATGGAACATGTATACCTATGTAACAAACCTGCATATTCTACACATGTATCCCAGAACTTAAAGTATAATAATTTAAAAAATAGAGAAGATTCTATTTCTAGAAATGGATTTATTTAATAAAATCAGTGTGCAAAATCATAAGTATTCCTATACACCAAAACAGACAAGAGAGCCAAATCATCAGTGAACTCCCATTCACAATTGCTACAAAGAGAATAAAATACCTGTGAATACAACTTACAAGGGGTATGAAGAACCTCTTCAAGGTAAACTAAAACCCAATGCTCAAGGAAATAAGAGAGGACACAAGCAAATTGAAAAAAATTACATGCTCGTGCATAGGAGGAATCAGTATTGTGAAAACGGCCATACTGCCCAAAGTAATTTATAGATTTAATGCTATTCCCATCAAGCAACCATTGACTTTCCTCACAAAATTAAAAAAAACAACTTTAAATTTCATATGGAACCAAAAAAGAGCCCA
>NW_016894794.1:0-207 GCF_001698545.2 Rhinopithecus bieti | reverse complement strand
CATGGTACGCTGGTGTTTCATAGTCAAACTCTCAGAGTCCCCTGGAGTCCAGTAACAACCCAGGACTTCTTTTTTTGCTGAAAGGGATGTAGCTTTTCTTCACCCTCCAAGGGGCTGCTGCCATGCTCCTGTCCAGGCTTGCATGCAAAATTTGACTTAAGGAGTTCAAGAATAGCAAAAAAGGGCGTCATCACAAAGTAGAATACC
>NW_016894793.1:0-204 GCF_001698545.2 Rhinopithecus bieti | reverse complement strand
TATGTATAATGATCAAATCAGGGTAATTAGCCTATTAATCACCTCAAATATTTAGCATTTCTTTGTGCTGGAAACATTCAAAATTTCTTTCCACACAAATATTAGAAGGGGCAAATATTAAAAAGTAAGACTAACTCAAAGGCACAGGCAACAAAATAAAATAGACAAAGGGAATTCCATCAAACTAAAACATCTGTCCAGATG
>NW_016894792.1:0-663 GCF_001698545.2 Rhinopithecus bieti | reverse complement strand
TGACCACATAATTGGAAGTAAAACACTCCTCAGCAAATACGGAAAATCATAACAATCTCTCAGACCACAGTGCAATCAAATTAGAATTCAGGATTAAGAAACTCACTCAAAATGCACAACTATGTGGAAACTGAACAGCCTGCTTTTGAATGACTACTGGGTAAATAACGAAACTGAGGCAGAAATCAATAAGTTCTTTGAAACCAATGAGAACAAAGACACAACATACCAGAATCTCTGAGACACAGCTAAAGCAGTGTTTAGAGGGAAATTTATAGCACTAAATTCCCACAGGAGAAAGCAGGGAAGATCTAAAATTGACACCCTACCATCACAATTAAAAGAACTAGAGAAGCAAGAGCAAACAAATTCAAAAGCTAGCAGAAAATGAGAAATAACTAAGACCAGAGCAGAACTGAGGGAGATAGAGACATGAACAACCTTTCAAAAAATCAATGAATCCAGGAGCTGGTTTTTTTAAAAGATCAGCAAAATAGATAGACCACTAGCTAGACTAACAAAGAAGAAAAGAGAGAAGAATCAAATAGACACAATAAAAAATAATAAAGGGGATATAACTACTGATCCCACTGAAATACAAACTACTGTTAGAGAATACTATAAACACCTCTACACAAATAAACTAGAAAATCTAAAAGAAAT
>NW_016894791.1:0-206 GCF_001698545.2 Rhinopithecus bieti | reverse complement strand
TTTGAGACAGAGTCTCACTCTGCCACTGAGGCTGGAGTGCAGTGATGTGATCATAGCTCACTGCAGCCTTGACCTCCTAGGCTAACGCGATCCTCCACCTTAGCCTCTCCAGTAGCTGGAACTACAGGCGTGCATCACCATGTCCAGCTGATTTTAATTTTAATTTTATAAAGGCGGGGTCTTCCTATGTTCCCCAGGCTGGTCTC
>NW_016894790.1:0-660 GCF_001698545.2 Rhinopithecus bieti | reverse complement strand
TAATGTTTAAAATGCTTCCTAGTTTGAAAACACACCTGATACTTGAAGTCATTAATCTCAAATTGTTGCCTTGATTATCATCTCAATTTTATAGAATAATTGAATGACACAACCGGCGGACTTTAAAACACTGCCTTCTTTTAAGTCTCAAATGTGTTGAAAGTCTTTCTTTTCCCAACACTGTCTGAAAACAATGTTTTAAAGATAAATATTTTAAAATACTTTGATGTTTCAAAATTATTTAATTCACTCAAATGAAGGTAAAACACAAATGTAAGAAGGCATTTTCTAAAATTTTAGTTTGAATTTGAAATTTGTTATATCAGTGGCTCATGCCTGTAATCCCAGCACTTTGGGAGGCCGAGGTGGACAGATCATGAGGTCAAGAGATCGAGATCATCCTGTCCAACATGGTGAAACCCCGTCTCTACTAAAAAAAAAAAGAAAGAAAATACAAAAAAATTAGCTGGGCATTGTGATGCGCACCTGTAATTCCAGCTACTCAGGAGGCTGAAGCAGGAGAATCACTTGAATCCAGGAGGTGGAGGTTGTAGTGAGCTGAGATCGCCACTGCACTCCAGCCTGGTGACAGAGCGAGACTCCATTTCTGGGGAAAAAAAAGAAAAGAAAAGAAAGAAAGAGAAGGAAGGAAGGAAGGAA
>NW_016894789.1:0-858 GCF_001698545.2 Rhinopithecus bieti | reverse complement strand
TGCCAAGACAATCCTAAGCCAAAAGAACAAAGGTGGAGGCATCACATTACCTGACTTTAAATTACACTACAAGGCTACAGTAACCAAAACAACATGGTACTGGTACCAAAACAGAGATATAGACCAATGGAACAGAACAGAGACCTCAGAAATAATACCACACATCTACAACCATCTGATCCTTGAAAACCTGACAAAAGAAGAAATGGGGAAATGATTCCCTATTTAATAAATGGTGCTAGAAAACTGGCTAGCCATATGTAGAAAGCTGAAACTGGATCCCTTCCTTACACCTTATAAAAAATTAATTCAAGATGGATTAAACACTCAAATGTAAGACATAAAACCATAAAATACTAGAAGATATCCTAGGCAATACCATTTGGGTCATAGGCATGGGCAAGGACTTCATGACTAAAACACCAAAAGCAATGGCAATAAAAGCCAAAATTGACAAATGGGATCTAATTAAACTAAAGAGCTTCTGCACCACAAAAGAATCTACAATCAGAGTGAACAGGCAACCTACAGAATGGGAGAAAATTTTACAATCTACCCATTGACAAAGGGCTAATATCAAGAATCTACAAAGAACTCAAATAAATCTACAAGAAAAAAGTCAAACAACCCCATCGAAAAGTGGGCAAAGGATATGAGCAGACACTTCTAAAAGATGACATTTATGCAGCCAGCAGACACATGAAAAAATGCTCATCATCACTGGGCATCAGAGAAATGCAAATCAAAACCATAATGAGATACCATCTCACACCAGTTAGAATGCTGACCATTGAAAAGTCAGGAAACAATAGGTGCTGGAGAGGATATGGAGAAATAGGAAGATTTTACAGTGTTGGT
>NW_016894788.1:0-659 GCF_001698545.2 Rhinopithecus bieti | reverse complement strand
GGGAGAAATAACTCTATGCCATCTTGCAAGATCTATGATTAGCTTTTAAAAAAATATTTTCTAATGGTGACTTTGCCAATATTTTCTGCACCTCTGTCAAGTTTTGCTTTGTGTATTTAAAGGTGGTTTTATTATGTGCATACAAGTTCAGAATTACGAAATCTTCTTGATGGATTGGTCATTTTGGTATTCTAAATTTATTAGTTATTATTTATTGCTGATATAACAGATTACCATAAACAATGACCATTCATTATTTCACATTTCTCTAAATCAGAAGTTCAGGAGGCTCAGCTGAGATCAAGGTGATGTAGGACTGTGTTCCTTAATGGTGATTCTCAGGAAAAGTTTACTTTCAAGCTTATTAAGGTTGTGGACTAAATTCTGTTTCTTATAGTTATATGACTGAGATCCCTGCTTCCTTGCTGTCTGTCAGCCAAGGAGGTTTTCTCAGCATGTAGAGGCCACCTATATTCTCTAAACCGTGACCCCTTCATCTTCAAATTAGTGACAGTGGTTTGAGTCCTTCTCATGCTTCAAATTTTGTGAACTCCCTTTATGCATCCTCTTTTGACACATCTCTATTTTGCTTAAAACCTAAGAAGATGCTCCACTATTAAGGACTAATGTGATTAGATTGAGAGGAACTAAATAATCCA
>NW_016894787.1:0-233 GCF_001698545.2 Rhinopithecus bieti | reverse complement strand
ACAAAATGAGTCGGGTGTGTTGGTGGGTGTCTAATCCCAGCTACTCAGGAGGCTGAGGCAGGAGAATCATTTGAACCCAGGAGGTGGAGGTTGCAGTGAGCCGAGATTGGGCCGTTGCACTTCAGCCTGGGCAACAAGAGTGAAACGCCATCTCAAAAAACAAAACAACAAAAAAACTAAACCTAATTTTAGTAACATCTTATAAATAAATCCATCAAATTTGTCATTTTGAA
>NW_016894786.1:0-1186 GCF_001698545.2 Rhinopithecus bieti | reverse complement strand
CCTAGATCTGCTATTCCTTGATCTGCTGTTTGGATACATCTGGGAAAAAAAAATCTGTATTAAAGAAGATTTTAACCTCCCAATGTCCTTCCCACTTTTTTGTTGGGGGAGGAAGGACAGGAAGATGAGCTAAGTAAGTAAATACTAATGAAGGTCTTCAAACATCTTATGTGAATAGGCTCTATTTTTTTCTGCATGTCACTTCTTAAAAGCCCCAAAGTGTGTGTGTGTGTTTTAATGTAATTGTGAGGAACCTGAACGATCATTAACTGTGGTCACTCGTTTACCAAATTAAACTTTGGGCTGTGAGGTATCAACTTCCTCATCCCTGCTTTTCACAACTGTCTTTAAACCTTTTCTCCAGTTCCCTTGAGACAGGAAGACATGGTATCCTTTAGCTTGGAGATTTGTCAACAACACACACCCATTGGAGAAGTAATGTGTGTATGCTGGGGAAAGAACAGGATTTGGGGCCAAAATCCTAGATTTCAGTTCTGGCTTCATGACTTACTGGCTCTGCAATCACTGACCGGTTACTTATTCTCAGATAGACTAAATAGCCTTATCTGTAAAATGGATTGTTCAATTCTAATGACAAAATGCATGTGGAAGTGATTTGTAAATGGTAAATCAGTATAAAATGTCGTTGATCATTCTTATTACAGGACTCAAAATGGAATTTCCACCTTGTGTTAACAGGGTGGGAACAGGGCAAAGGTGACCTTTGAAGAGGCTCCTGGTGCTTTGCTGAAGGCCACGGTCTGGAATGTTAAGCATCATTCTGGCTTTAAGACTGAAGGACTGACCCTGCAACCCTTATTTACATGCGTCCCATCAATGACTTTTCATGAGTCTAAACTAAAAGTCAGCGCCTTTTGCACACAACTCCTTCCTGTGCAGTTGAACCTCCCCTTCTTCTGACAAAAGATGCGTCTTTCCCAAAAGAGGACCAGGAAACACAGACAGCCTGTTCAATTTTATGTAGACTCCGTCTTAACTGCCACCAGATCCCACTGGCCAAATATTTGAGGCCATCAATGGCCTATGCCAGTTTCAAGAACACATTGTTGTAACTGCTTACATCTCACTGGTGAAAACTGTTTTAAATAGATGAAAATCACCATCATATCTAGGGAATGAGATTTTCTCCCAGTTTAAACAAATAACATGATTATAGGCAAGAAAG
>NW_016894785.1:0-1277 GCF_001698545.2 Rhinopithecus bieti | reverse complement strand
TCTCTAATTTGGGAAAATTTTTCTTCATTGTAAATACAACTATTTCTCACGATTTAATGAAGAAAAGTGGGTCCAAATAGATTGTATTAGTTTGGTAGGGCTGTCATAACAAAATGCTACAGAATGTGTGACTTAAACAACACAAATTTCTTTTCTTACAGTTCTGGAGACAAAGTCTAAGAACAAGGCATTGGCAGGTTGATTTCCTCGGAGGTCTCTCTCTTTGGCTTTCAGATGGCTGCCGTCTCGCTGTCTCTTCACAAGGTTGGTCCTCTGTGGACACGCACCCCTGGAGTCCCTTCCTCTTCTTATAAGGATCCCAGTCATATTGGATTAGGGCCCTACCCTAACAGCCTCATTTTGACTTATCTCATTTTAAAGGCCTTACCTTCAAATACAGTTACATTCTTAGATACTGAGAGTTAGAGCTGCAACATATGAGTTTTATGGAAATATAATTCAGCCCATAACACAGCTGATTACATAGTAAACTATAATTTACAAAATTAATGTTTATCTGGGCCTGTGAATCTTCTTAAAAGTCACATAAATGAAAATATGTAGAAAATAGAGGAAAATGAGGTCAGATCATACAGGAATGATGGAACCAGTAAAATGAATATTTACAGAAAGTTAGAGTAGAAATCTACTTCATGCAGCAATAGCAGCAGGACCAATGTAGAAGTGATAAATTTCATCATCTAAGTAGTGCTTTAGCTGTATTCTACAAGCTAGGTACAGTGTTTTCATTATCATCTACTCCCAATTGTGTGCTTACTTTCTTTCTGATTTTCTGTGGTCCATTAATTATTTGAGAAGTGCCTTTTAAAAAACTTCCAAACAAATGAGATTTTAGCCGTCTTTCCATTACTCATTCTAAAGTTTAATACATTGTGGTCATACAATGTGATCAGCATAGTATTTATGCTTGGTATTTATTAAAACTGTCTTAGGAATAGGCTATGTATGCTTGAAAATAATAAATATTTGTAAATTATTGGGTGCACAGTTATATATATATATGCACACTAAACTGTTTAATTGAATTATTCAATTATTTTAGGCTATTATAAATTACTTCTATACTTAATCATTCAATGTCTGAGAAAGACATTAAAATTTTTTCCAGTATGACTGTGGATTTAACAACATCAGCATATATGTATAATAATTTTTCCTTATACACTTTGAGGCTATACTGTTTAATGAGTACAGGCCCAGAATTTTACAACTTCCTAGTGAAATGCTCCTTATGATTTTTAAGTAAAGATGATCTT
>NW_016894784.1:0-1251 GCF_001698545.2 Rhinopithecus bieti | reverse complement strand
GAAACAGGGAAGAGACAGCTGAGAAGAGCCCTCCTGGTATCAGAACAAATCTCAAATACTGATCTAGGGAACTATTCTTCAAAGGTGCCAGAATTTGATTGGACCAGTTTCACCTCCCCCCGCCCCTGCCGCAAGCAATTTATGCCCTTAAGGATTTTGAAAACAATAGAACAATCAGCCAGCAATTAGTGGGGCTTAACAGCTGGGTGTGTTCAGTCAAAGAGAGCCATGTCAAAACCCAGGATTTCTGCGGGCATCCTAGGGCTGTGCTCCCTGAGGAATAACATCACAGGCATCACAGTGCAGGGGTGTGGGGAGAATAGATCACTAAAATTATGCAGTCAGTGACTAAAAAAATAAACAAGCAAATAACATAAACCCTGAGCTGGGGTAGGGAGACCAATACTCAGGGTTGCTACAATATGTTATCTAAATTGTCCAGTTTCCAACAAAAGAGTGAGATATGTGAAGAAACAGGAAAGAATAACCCATACACTGGGGAAAAAACCAGGCAACAAAACTACCTGTGACAATGACCAGATATTGGATTTAATAGGCAAAGACTTCAAAGCAGCAATTATAAATATGTTCAAAGAGCTAAGTGAAATTATGAATAAACAAGTAAAAAAAGATATGATGGCCATGTCACATCAAACAGAGAAGATCAATAAATAGGAATTATTAAAAGAAAAAATGCAAATTATGAAGTTGAAAAGTATAATAACTGAAATGAAAAAACAAAAGGAACATACATATTTGTTTATCAGGGCAAAGTACCACAAACTAGGTAGCTTAAAATAAAATAAAAAATGTATTGTCTCACAGTTCTGTAAGCTAGAAATCTGAAATCAAGGTTCTGGCAGGGTCATGCTCCCTCTGAATCCTCTAGGGGAAAATCCTTCCTTGCCTCTTCCAGCTTCTGGTAGCTTCAGGCATTCATTAGCTTACGGCAGGCAGAGATTGGAGTAATGCTGCCATAAGCTAATGTCTTCCCTCTTTGTATATGTACCCAAATTTTCCTCTTCTTATAAGGACACCTGTCATGTTGGATTATGGGCCCACTGTAATCTAGTATTAATCCAATTAATTATAATCCACTTAATCCTAACTAATTGTATCTGCGATGACCTCATCTCAAGTAAGGTCAGTCACATTCTGAGTTACTGGAGATTATGACTCCAACATATCTTTTTAGGGGACACAGTTCCATTAATAAAAACTGGTAAATATAATAACTTATAAATATAAATA
>NW_016894783.1:0-862 GCF_001698545.2 Rhinopithecus bieti | reverse complement strand
GAATGATATATCATGATACCTGTCCCCTCTCTGGTCAGCCAATGGGTTAGATCTAATGTGAGAAATATTGAGATGAAAGTTGAGGGAGCTGTTTTCGTGAGACATGGTAAAATTTTCTATCTTGGCTGATGTTTTTTTAAAAAAAGATGATGAAACATGATGCGTTAGAGCCCAAGTATGTTTTATTTAATTAATTTATTTATTGAGTCAAGGTCTTTCTCCGTTGCACAGGATAGAGTGCAGTGGCATGATTGCGGTTCACTGCAACCTTAAACTCCTGGACTCAAATGATCCTTCCATGTCACGCAGCCTTCCAAGTAGCTAGGACTACAGGTACATGTCACCGCACCTGGCTTTTTTTGTTTTGATAGAGACAAGGTCGCACTATGTTGCCCACGCTGATCTCAAACTCCAGACCTCAAGTGATCCTCCCATCTTGGCCTCCCAATATGTTGGGATTACAGGCATGAACCACTAGACTGGCCAGAGCCCATGTATAAAATGAGTGACAAGAAATTTGAGAAGATTCTGTTTATCAAGGAAGAGAGGCTTTACCTTTGATTAGTGGACTGTGTAAAATTTAAAATTTCATCTTGATCATATTTGGACAAACATACATTTCACTTTATGTACTGCAGACCTGACAAGCTCTATCAGAAAGTGAGGTAAGCTGTCCAAGTTATCAAGATGGTATGTGAAATGAAATATTATCGACTGGGCACAGTGGCTCATGCCTTTTACACTCCAGCATACACCTTGCTGATTCACCTCCAACAGCTTATCAACATATTTCTTCCAAGTAGTGAATTCTGATTTACATGTTAAATGAATAAAATGTTTTACTTTTATTATTTTATCCCTG
>NW_016894782.1:0-1255 GCF_001698545.2 Rhinopithecus bieti | reverse complement strand
TGTATTTTCAGTCGAGATGGGGTTTCTCCATGTTGGTCAGGCTGGTCTCGAACTCCAGACCTCAGGTGATCCACCTGCCTTGGCCTCCCAAAGTATGACCTTGAGGGAACTCTTTTTTCAAAATTCTATTATTAAAAAATTCAAACCTACAGAGTAGTTGAAAGAATCGTACAGTGAACACCCACCACCTAGATTGCACAGATAATATTTTGCTATGTTTGATTTATTACATATTTATCCATCAATACATCCCTGTATCCACCCATCAATATATTTTATATGCATTTCAAAGTAAATTGCAGACATCAGCACTCTTTTTTTGTTTTGTTTTTTTAGAGACAGGGTCTCACTCTGTCATCCAGGCTGTAGTGCAGTGGCATGGTCATACCTTACTGTAATCTCTAATTCTTGTCCTCAAGTGATCCTCCTGCCTTGGCCTCCCAAAGTGCTGGGATTACAGGTGTGAGCTACCATGCCCAGCCTAGTATTCTTCACCCCTAAACACTTCAGAATTAACGAGAGTTCTACATTTGTTTACTTTTGAGGTAAAATCAACAGACAGTGAAATGTACAAATTTTAAGTGTATACTCACTGAGTAATGAGGTTTTGATCTGCGTAACTCAAAGTCCTTTCAAGATAGAAAACATCACTGTTACCCCTAAAGATTTCCATCATGCCCCTTCCTAGTCAATCCCCAGCACAGGTAACCACTGCTCTGATTTGTTTCACTACAGATGGGTTTTGCCTATTCTAAAATTTCATGTACACAGAATAATATACCCTAACATTTGTTTCTTCTTTCAATAACAGTTTTATTCAGTACCTATGATAGCTCACAGACATACATGTGATGTCTCTTCAATGTGAGTAATGAGTTCTCCCAGACTGACCAAAAGGCTGAAGGCATTTCTAAGGCCTGGCCTGTGACCTCCTTCCCTTTGCCCTCCAATCACATTGTCACTGAGAGATCATAGACAGTTGGGCTTCAGAAACAGAAATGCAAGTCCTGTGTCCCATTTGAGCCCTGGGCTCTCTCTTGCCCATCACCCTCCACCATCCAGACTGGCCCTGGAGGTCTCTTGTCAGCTGCACGCCCACACTAACTTCCCACACCAGGGCTTCATCCACATTTCTCTAGCCAGGTGTGCAAAAGAGTGTCACAATCTCAGTCCAGGCAATACCCAAGTGGGTAAAAGTACAGGTGAGTGGGCAGCTGGAAGGAACAGGATAAGCAGAGGCATTATGTGGTCCTGT
>NW_016894781.1:0-280 GCF_001698545.2 Rhinopithecus bieti | reverse complement strand
GGGGAGCTGGGCTACTGCTGGTGCAAGTTGGTTTGGTTTCTATACCATGGGTGGACTGGATGGAAGACTGCCCTGCAATTCTTGAGGTGGGGACCTGAAAGTGTTTAAATAAGGAGCTAGAGACATTCTGGGGAAAGTCTACGGTAGGGCACTTTGGGAGTAGTTAGAGAAGGTCTATCAGTTTGAAGAGAAGGAAGGTGAGTAAGACAATGTTTGGATGCCACTTGCTTCAACAGCTGGGATCCCAGACCTGGCTCTTTCAGCACTGCTGCAGGGACAT
>NW_016894780.1:0-1256 GCF_001698545.2 Rhinopithecus bieti | reverse complement strand
TAATGACTAGCTTGTGTTCTCAGTACATACTTTGGATTAGATTTTCTACTTCATTTAACACAGGTTTCTTCTTCCCCTCAATATTATTACACATGCCATAAATATATCTTGCAAAATTGAATAAGAATTTACTTTGAGGCAGTTATAAATCTTAGTCTTATTAGCGTACAGAAAACAATAAAGAATCTTTGGAATTATTTAGATTTGAGTTTAAATCCTGAGTTCAATTATTAGGAATTAGGTTTAAGAAATAATTCACTCTACCTCTCTTCCAATGTTCGAGAATATAGGGTTAAAGGCAGAGCTGAATCAGATGGCAAAATATTGGCTTTATTTACACTTCCCTAGTAATTATGAATGTTAAAGGATGTTGAGTGGGGTTTTGTATTTTGTTGCTGTTGTTGTTACCCTCAAATTGGTAACTAAAGTTCACAGCTGCATGCAGAGATTAGCCTAGTATACCATTTACTAAAGAGAGAAGTAAAAAATTATGACCAGGATCCTTTCTCAGGAACTTCTTAAGAGTTGAAAGAAGAAAACTCAGTTTCCCCAACTATCAGCCAGCTGCTCAGCTTGTACACAGAAAGTTTTGGAGGCGGGAAGGAGGAGAATAGCTCTTTTAAATGTTCTAGCATTGTGGAATGTGCATCATTTATGATCAGATGGGATTCCTTCTACAGAGCTTTTCTCATCTCAAGTCAAGTGAAAGGCTCCAATTTAATCATTTGTACAGACTGGTGCACTTGTAAGAAGGAGACTGGCAAATGCTCCCTGTTTAGTTAACTGAATCAGTAATGAACTTCTGAATCTATTTATGTGCCAATGTTGGGCAGATAGGAGAAAATGGAGAGAGATGGTAGGGAGGGTCAGTGGAGCACCTGTGTTCTCACCTTTGGGCCCATCTGGGGTACATGAATGTTCTGTAGATAAAAAAGACTCTCTCTCTCTATATATATATCTATAATATATATATTTTATGTAAGTATATATTATATATATTTATATAAATACACACACACACACACACACATAATGGAGTTTTGCTCTTGTTGCTCAGGCTGGAGTGCAATGGCATGATCTTGGCTCAGTGCTACCTCCGCCTCCTGGGTTCAAGCGATTCTCCTGCCTCAGCCTCCCAAGTAACTGGGATTACATGCATGCGCCACCATGTCCAGCTAATTTTGTATTTCTAGTAGAGATGGGGTTTCACCATATTGTTCAGACTGGTCTCAGACTTCTGACCTCAAGTGATCCAT
>NW_016894779.1:0-578 GCF_001698545.2 Rhinopithecus bieti | reverse complement strand
TCGCTATTTTATTTGTGGTTACCATAGGAATTACACTTAACATTCTAAAGTTATAGCACTCTAATTTGAATTTATACCAGCTAAATTTCAATAATATGCAAAACTCTCCTCACTTACAGTTTTGTCCCTCCTCTGCCAGTTATTGATGTCACAAAATTACATTTTGTACATTGTGTGTCCATAAACATAAACTAATAATTGTTTTAATGCATTTGTCTATTAAATTATATAGAAAGCAAAACATGGAGTTTTAACCAAAGTTACAATAATACTAGGTTTAATATTTTCCAATATATTTACTTTTTTTTTTTGAGACGGAGTTCAAAAAAGGGGTTCGTGCCATTCTCCTGCCTCAGCCTCCCAAGTAGCTGGGACTACAGGCGCCCACCACCATGTCCAGCTAACTTTTGTATTTTAGTAGACACAGGGTTTCACCGTGTTAGCCAGGATGGTCTCAATCTCCTGACCTCAGGATCCACCCACCTCGGCCTCCCAAAGTGCTGGGATTACAGGCATGAGCCAATGCACCTGGCCTTATATTAACTTTTACAGATGTCTTTATTTCTTCATGTGGTTTT
>NW_016894778.1:0-660 GCF_001698545.2 Rhinopithecus bieti | reverse complement strand
AACATCATCGAGTTCACACTAGAGAAAGACCTTATGAGTGTGGAGAATGTGGGAAATCTTTTAGTCGAAAGGGACACCTTAGGAACCATCAGCGAGGTCACACTGGAGAAAGACCTTATGAGTGTGGAGAATGTGGGAAATCTTTTAGTCGAAAGGGCAACCTCATTCAGCATCAGCGAAGCCACACTGGAGAAAGGCCTTACGAGTGTAGGGAGTGTAGGAAATTATTTAGGGGCAAGTCCCACCTCACTGAACACCAGAGAGTTCACACTGGAGAAAGGCCATATGAATGTAATGAATGTGGGAAATCATTTCTAGACAGCTCTGGGTTTCGTGTTCATCAGAGAGTTCACACTGGAGAAAACCATTTGAGTGCAGTGAATGTGGGAAATCATTTCCTCAAAGCTGTTCCCTCCTTCGACATCGGAGAGTTCATACTGGAGAAAGGCCTTATGAGTGTGGAGAATGTGGAAAGTCATTTCATCAGAGCTCTTCCCTCCTTCGACATCAGAAAATTCATACTGCAGAAAGACCTTATGAGTGCAGAGAATGTGGGAAATTCTTCTTCAGTCTCCTTGAACACAGGAGAGTTCACACTGGAGAAAGGCCTTATGAATGCAGTGAATGTGGAAAACATTTACTCGAAGATCTGCGCATTTT